>NW_012267410.1:1181886-1218812 GCF_000151885.1 Dipodomys ordii
GGCGGCTGGGGCTCGGCCCACCCAGGCCCCGGGGTGCCGGGATCGCTGCGCTCCAGGCGCGTAAGGGGAGACGGAGGGCACGGGAGCTGATCGTGGAGGGCAGACCCGGGAATGGGGGAGCGGGGGACTCCAGAGAGGAGATGAATCGTGGAGGGACGCCTCCCTCCCCCCGAGATGAGGGACCCGAGCCGTGCGGGGGTGGGGTGGACTCGAACCGTGGGATTGGAGGCTTGGGAGAGTTGCTGATCGTGAAGGGGGGACACGAGATGGGACCCAGAGGATGGGGGACCTGAAACTTGGGGCGGGCTCGAGCCGTGGGGGAGGGATCTTGGGAAATGGTGAGCCGAACCGTGGAGCGGAGACCAGGTATGGGGGACCCAGAATATGAGGAACTCGAAGTGGGGGGGAAGAAGACTCCAGGCAAAGGAAAGTGGCACCCGGGAGGGGAAGACCACTGGAAGGGGGGCCTCAACCCAGCTGGGAGAGACGGGGGAGACTGGGCCGAACTGTGGGAGGAGCAGCCCCAGAGAGAGTTTAGGATAGCATGGACCAGAACCGTGGTGGGGTGACCTGGGGAAAGGTGAGCTGAACCGAGAACGAGGGATGGGGGTGTGGGTGGGGATGCCAGGGGAGCCCACACACATCCGAGACAGAGGACTCCAGTGGATGAGTGGCCACGGGGTGGCAGGCATGGACTGAACTACCCAAGGACGCCCTGGGCCAAGGATGAACCAAGACTGGTTGTGTATCTGAACCTCTGACCGCGGTTGGGAGTTGACCACTATCCTGCGCGTGCTGTCTCCTGGTCTGACCATTGAGCGAACTGGCCAATGGGTCTTTACGTGGAGCACGAGGCAGTTTCCTTGGGTGAAAAGTCAACTGTAGGGCACTGGTGGCTCGCTCCTGTAACCCTACCTACTTAGGAGACTGAGATCTAAGGATCAAGGTTCAAAGCCAGCCCAGGTAGGAAAGTCTGTGAGATTCTTATTTCCAACTAACCAGCAAAAAGCAGGAAGTGGGGGGGGGCACTGGGAAGGTGACTCAGTAGTAGAGTGCTTGTCCTGGGTTGGATTCCTCAGCACCACATAAGCAGAAAAAGCCAGAAGTGGCACTGTGGCTCTGGTGGTAGAGTGCTAGCCTTGAGCTGAAGAGCTGAGGGACAGTGCCCAGGCCCAAACCCCAAAACCGACAAAAAAAAGCAGGAAGTGGAGCTGTTGCCCAAGTGGTAGAGTACCAGTCACCAGGAGAGAGGTAAGAGAGTCAAGGTCCTGAGTTCAAACCAGTTGTTAAAAACAACTGCAAGGCTAAAAATCTTGGTTTTAAATGGAAAAGATTCTTATGTTTAGTTTGCCATCATGGAATAAGTTGTAGGACAAAACGGTTACATGTTATTTTTTTATTTTAAATGAAGAGATGACCACATTCACTTTACAGTCTGGGTCGACTGGACCTGGCAAAACTATTTGGGTGAAATGTGTGAGGTTTTTGTCATGGCAGGCAACTTGTAGCCTGCACTATCTTGCATGGTTTGGGAAAAGTAGTAAGTCCCAGATTGGGCTTATGAACAGAAGTATTGTCTTCTACACGAACCTCACATTTTTTGGTGCTGTGTATGCATGTGTGCTTTATCATAACATATGAGAGGGAGGAGGCTTATGGTATCAGGAAGATTATTTGAACCAAAAAACACCCACATTTGTAGCAAATATTACTATGCAGGAACTCTTAGTCCATGAAATAACAATAAAACAGAACTCAGTGAAAAATATTTCATTGTGCTGGTGGTAATAGGATAGTGTTCACCAATTTTCCAGATTGAATTACTCCCAGATTTGTAAGATTATCGATCAGTATAGTTAATTGGGTTTATCCCCTTTTGCTTTAATGTGTGCTTTCTGAGCAGCACAGTGATGGAGGTTAGCAGCTTCCATGGGGGGGGGGGGGCTCTTCAACCTCCTTTCAGGTAACACATTCACTAGTACAGTATCAGCACATGCACCCAACCTGGAGCTAGGCTGCTGACATACCCATCTGGGATGTCCATCAACCTGCCAAATCACCTTTGTCTTGGTGCCTCTTTCCTCAGCTGGGGAGACAGATCATGATACTTTTGTGGTAGAGTTTTTTCAAGCTTATATGTCATAAGCAATATAGATAGATAGATACATAGATAGATTTGGTGGTCTCATTTTTACAGATAAACTGAATACGGAGAGATCAAAATAACTTTTTCCAAGGTTTCCTAGTCTGTAAATGTTGACCCCTGAGAACTGTCACTGAGATACTTGACCACTAAGCTTCTGACCACTAAACTCTTATGAGGGCACACTGAATACCTTCCTGAAGCCTTCTGCTGCATGCTTTGATGTAAAATTTGCTTGTCAAACTATATCCAATACTGAGAGATACACAAACTGCAGACAAAAATGCCACACTGAATGTAGAGCATCAAGAGGCCTGGGTTTTGTTTCTGTCTTGTACCAAGGGTCTCTTCCCCAGTGTCTATGACTCAGATTACCTCATTTGTAAATAAGGAGGACTTCTCTGGTTCAGACATGGTGTGCCCTTCAGAGTTCATGTATTGGGAGCTTGGTTCTCAGTGTGGCAGTGTTAGGAGGTGAGACCTTCTGAGAGTTGGGAACATTGCTTTTGGAGGGGATTTTGGGACCCCAGTCATTTCCTTTTGGCAGTGTGATCTCTCTCCATTTTACCTGTTTCTGCCATGTATCATGAGGTCTTAACCAGGACCAAGCTGATGCCCTAGAATTTTCAGAACTATGCGCTAAATAAACTTCTTTTCTTTGTAGAGTTAGAGTGCTTCAGGTAGCTCATTAATGAAAGGTGAATTCATGCAGGGATTGGATAGGTAAACTGCTCTTTGATTCAGCTGCCAGGAGGTGCATACAAAATTCGTTGGAGCTTGGTGATCCAAAAGCTTAGATATTGGATGCTTCTGTGTTGTAATAATAACTTAGTCAATTACTGGTTATTTCAGGTGGCATTAGACTAGGAGGCCACTTGCTCCAAAAGACCATTTTGAACGAAATGTATATACTTTCCCTGGCTTTCTCTAGTGTCAGGTGACTAGGCCGTCATTTTTAGTGTCAGGTGACGAGGCTGGCATTTTAGCTTTGAGAAAGTCAAGTGAATTTCTTCTGAACTACAGATTTCAACTTTACCTCCTGTAATACTTGACTGGATCAGAAGGTGCCCAGATATTTGGTCAAATATTATTTAGGGTATGTCAATGAGAGGGTTCTGGATGAGATTAACATCTAACTGAGTAAAGCAATCTGTACTGTCTAGTCTGTGGTCCTTAGCCAAGCCGTTAAAAACCTGAATAGAAGAAAAAAAAAGTAAAAGGGAAGTCCTTCTGTGGGAAATGCACTGGGACACTGGTCCTTTCTGCCTTTGGTTTGGGGCCTGAAACATCAGCTCTACATGGGTCTGTTCAGACTGAACTTTTAGCTCTACCAGACCACCAGCCTGCTGACAAGAGATGTTAAGAACTTCTGTTTCTAGTTGTATACTAGTGTCTCATGCCTGTAATCCTAGCTACTCAGAAGACTGAGATCTGAGAATCACAGTTTAAGTCAGCCTGAACAGACAATCTGTGAGACTTATTTCCAGTTAACTAGGGGGGAAAAAAAGCTGGAACTGGAGGTGTGGCTCAAGTGGTGGAGAGCCAGCCTTGAGCAGAGAAAGCCTAGTGAGAGCATAGGGCTCTGAGTTCAGAAAGCCTCAGTATAGGAGGGAGCATAGTATACAACTTACCAGCTTCCACAACTGTGTGATCCAAATCCCTGTGCTAGTTTAGTTACAGATGGTCCTCAATTTATAATGAAGTTGATTCACATATACCTATCTGATATTGATAGAATTGTAAGCTGGAAGTACACCTGACCTCTTAATATTCTAGCTCAGCCATACAGCTCTCTGTAGAGTGACAGTTAATTCCCCTCATGACCTTGAGCTCATCAGCTGGCCAGCATAAAAGATACTTCATATCACTTAGTACTGGCCCATGTTCAAGGCCACGGGTAATCCTAGCTACTCAGGAGGCTGAAATGTGAAGGATCATGGTTCAAAGTCAGCCTGGGCAGACAAGTTTGAGAGACTTATTTCCAATTAGCCAGAAAAAAAAAAGCAGGAAGTAGAGGTGTGGTTCAAGTGATAAAAAGTACCAGCCTTGAGTTGAAAAAAAGCTAAGCAGGAACATAAGGTCCTGAGTTTTGTGCCCACTACTGGTGCATGTGTACACACACACACAATTCATGTTTAAAAATTGAAGTGGTTTCTACTGAAAGATCATTTTTGTATCAGTATGGTTAAAAAGAAAAAAAAATCACAAGTCAGCTTGGCCCTGGTGGTTTATGTCTGTAATCCAACTATGCAGGAGGCTGAGAAACAAGGTTCAAAGCCAGCCCTGTCAGGGAAGGCCATGAGACTTATCTCCAAATAACCAGTAATAAGCCAGAAGTGCAGCTGTGGCTCAAGTGGTAGAGAGCAGCCTTGAGCAGAAAAAAAGCTAAAGGGCTTAGCTCAGGCCCTGAGTTTAAGCCCCTCCCAGCATACACACACAAAATCACAAGTCAGAGTGTTGTGAATCATGGGCCATCTGTGTAGATATCCATTTATCTTCTACTGGTTCATTTTCTCCTAAACCACCTCCCCAGTAACATTTGTAAACTCGCCTTCCACCCCAGATCTTGTTTAAGTACTCTTAGGTCTTGGTTCCTGATAGGTTAAGTTTTTTTTTTCCTTTTGCTGTAAGGTGAGCCTTTTTCATGGCAATGTGCTAAGAGGTGTTGGTCAGTATTGGGGCTCAGCCCTGGCGCAACACCTGTGTGTGCCTCTCAGTCTGGAGTTGGACATTTCTTATGTCATCACTTGTCCTTAGCCTTTATGCCCAATCCCCAGTCTGCCCTGCTATGGTCTGGGACATCAAGACATCCTCCTCAATGTTTACGGGACTGAGTAAGGCAAGTAGCCTCTGTGTCACCAGGAGAAGCAGCCACCCTATTTTGATGGAAAGTAGAATTAGACAGAGTAGCCTCATAGTCTGCAAATATTGAGACTGTCTGTGAAAAAGAAAATAGACCCATGTGGGATGATGCAACTCTTGAATTAGGCAGTCAGTGATGGAATGGAAGAAGTGTGCTAGCCTCGCTCAGCAGTCCCTGATACAGTTGCCGTGACAACCCCACCATGGAGCAGGGCTTTAGGAAGAAGGAAGAGACAGAGGTGGGTTGTTGTGAAAGTTGGGGGATATCAGAGGAAAAGGCCAGTCTGGGGAGGGTCGTGGGAAATGGAGGCCAGGCTGATGGAGAAATAAAGGAGAGTGAGGAGTGAGGTCAGGTGGTTTTGGTTTTGTTGGTAGAGAGACATGCTCACTGGTACACAAGCTCTCAGCAAATCGTGGAGAGAGCCTTTGGGTGGAGTCTCAGTCAGTCCCCACAGCAGAGTGATTTATGAACTTGAGACAGCCTGCCCTTCTGGCCTGAATCATCCAGGTTGTCTTGTATTTACTGAAATGGCATGTTTTGAGATTAGCTGACAAGATAGAATCTTAAAGGTGATTTAAATTCTTTGGAGCTCCAGCTAGACCAGGACTCCTTGGAGATGGTGTGTTTGTTGTCAAATCCCCAGTGCCTACCGCCGTACGTGGGATGTCCTGATTACTCAATACTCCCTCACTGGCTGGATTAAACAGTCTAAAGCATCTCAAAAAACAAGTGTAACTACTCTTTCACTTATGGATTCAGATCAGAAATTTGACTTCTATTGTTTTCTCCTGTCTTACTCACCATTCATTGCTAGGTAAACAGCAGTTTACCGTATTTGAGCATTGTCTTACACAAAATGTGTCTTAGAAATCTCCTAGACAAGTCAAGAAGTTCTTTTTAGTTTGAAAGTTACTACATAATAATACATCCTTTCCCCTTACCAGTAGATACATTCAATAAGGGATCATTAAATGAACCCATAAGTATACAGTGGTAAGCATGGGCTAACTTCTACCTTACAATCTAACATGGTATGTAGTCCAAATGTCTCAAAGTTGGTTTCGAGTGAATTCCAGACACATTATCCCATTTCTAGATACAGCAACGTCCCTTGCAACGATGTCCTCTCCTTTTTTAAAAAACTACAATTTTTACTTGAAAGAAAGGACTCGAGAAAAAAGTGTTGCGGGGAGTCTTGTTTTCATTGTTCAGTACTTACTGTTCTTAGGAAATCAAATCAGTACATGTATTCTTTCACCACATCAGGGGTATGAATCCCTGGCTTTGGGTTTGGGCAGAGCACCTTTGATTAGACTCAGTGTGTCTGTGTGGAACACTCAGGCTTTTGCTGGCCCAGAGCCCATGCTGGGGGGTAGGCATTCTTCCCAGAGCATCTCCCGGCTGGCATTTTGCTTTTTGACCTGCCAGGCCTTATGAACTGTGCAGCTGTGTGTTCATATGAGTTTAGAGTCCAAATACAATAGAGAAAGCTCTCCCTGCTGTGGAAGCTGCAGTTTGTCTGGGAAGAGGAATGAAGATGTTTGGGAACAGAGAGAATAAAATTCAGGATCTGTCACATTAACAATTTTAATGGCACCAGATGCCAAACCACATGACTTTTGGGGGTTTACTATGAAGAGTGGATTGTGCACATAACATTCCATGTTTTCTGTCTTGATTTTTGCCCACATGCTGGTACTCTGGGATGTTTGCATTTCTTTCTTCATTTGTTCTGTAAACATTTACAAAACCCCTATGTATGTTACATGCTGATGGGATCTCAGTGGCATATACTGCCACCTGCCCAGTGTTTTTGGTAGGTGGGGAACTCAGGCAATTATAATGTGGTATGATGCCATGAGCACATTGTATTTTTAACAGAGCACCAGTGGCTCATGCCTGTAATCCTAGCTACTCAGGAAACTGAGATCTGAGGATCACAGTTCAAAGCTAGCCTGGGCTGGAAAGCCCATGAAACGGTTACCTTCAATTAACCAGAAGTAGAGCTATGGCTCAAGAGGTAGAGTTCTATCTAGCCTTGAATGAAAGCTAAAGAGCAGTGACTAGATCTTCAGTTAGAGCCCTAGCACCAACACACACACACACACACACACACACACACCTACACACAGAGCATTGCATTATATTTTTGTAATGCATTCTTGTAAAGAATACAATAGACCAGTTTTACTGATTCTTTCTTTAAAATTCTGGTTGATAGTTGATAGTATTGTCATTTCCCATTGAGTCCTTGGCATTTAAAGATCAGCATAGTGGAGCTGGGTATGGTGACACATACCTATAATCTCAGCACTTGAGAGGCTGGGGCAGAAGGATGATAAGTTTGAGGCAAGCCTGGCCTATATAGTGAGACTGTGTCTCGAGAAAAAAAAATAAAGAATAAAGAGAAAGGAAGACCAGCATAGCTTTGTCCAGGGATTGGCTGACTGAGCTGCTTTTGCACGTGCTGAGAAAAGGGCTTAGAGACATACTAGATGTCTCTTCAGGAAATGGCTACATCAGAAGCTTGTCTTGAAGCAGGACTGATACAGAGAAACTCTTGGGAATCTGAAGGGGAAGAAGAATATGGCCCCTGGGCATCAGATTGAAGTGGCTCAAGTGGTAGAGTACTAACTAGCCTTGATCATAGAGAGGCTGAGGAGCAGAGCCCAGACCCTGAGTTCAAGCCCCAGGGCCAGCAAAAAAAAAAAAGTATGGATTTGAAAAAAAAAAGGGGCATGACACAACTGTAATCCTCAGGAGACCTGAGGAGCTTGGAGGATCATGGTTTGAAGGCAGATGGGGTGTGAGATTCCAGTTACCCCCCAGAAAACCAGAAGTGGTTCAAAGTGGTAGAGCATTAGCCTTGAGCATAAAAAAATCTCAAGAGATAGGGCTCAGTCCCTGAGTTTAGGCCCCATGATCAACCATAAAGGAAAAACAAAGAAAGAAAGAAAAGCAGGAGGGCATGAAAATGATGTTTCACGATGTTTTGAAAAGCTGGCCTAGTTTGATGATGGCCCTCCAGATTTCTCGTTTGGAATGAACGGGCCCCATACTCACAGGCTTTGGCCGGTGGGCCACTGTGTAGCCCTTTCCTAGGTGCTCAGGAAATCTTTCTAATCATTAAAAACAAACAAATGTGAACTGAGGATGGTGGCACACCATTGTACTCCTAGTATCCCACAAGAGAATCGAGAGTTTGAAGCCTACAGAGCAAGCCTACTACACAGCAAGATCCTATCTCAAATCAACAACGCCTCCACACAGCAGTCTCTGGCTCTTGAGTCTACTGCCCTCTTTTCTATCTCATTCACCCCTTTTTTTCTTACCTCGCTCTATGAAACCCTTGTTCTCGTTCCATTTTCTGTCCCCTTTGCTCTCATCTCTCTTCTCTTTGTAGCTCTCATCCTCTCCTCTATCCAGACATTGACAGTTTTTAAGTCTCAAGATTTGCACACCATATTTAGAAACCTATGGACTTGTTGAGCCCTGACATCTTGACTCCCTTGCTTTCTGAACCTGCATTTTGTGACTGACCAGAGGCCAAGAGGATAAGAGATAGAGAGATCAAATCCCTTACTAGAACAACGCCAGTTCAGTGAGCTGCTCTGGAACCTGCCTCACCTGTCCTCAAGCCTGTACCTTAATGTCCAAATTGTTCTAATACTCTAGTTGCTCAGAGCAAAGAGGGGAGACATCAGGATGGTGCTTGCCTTGGGAAGAGGGAAAACTCCAGGACACTGTAATTTGCATTTGACTCAGTGAATACCAAGTCAGCAACCACACCTAGGGTTCATTTGTCTCCCTGCATGCCCTTACTCAATCCTTACAACATTCCTGAGCGCCAGGTAATGGGGAAGACTGATATAACCGTAAGGCAGGGTGTAGAGTTCAGAGAGGGTAAATAGGTTGTATCCCATTGGTGGGTGGTGGGAGGGGAGGAACTCTACATTACTCCTACTTTTATTTAAAGAAAACATTCAGATCTGGATTCCGACAGCGTGACATCATTTTTAGGAGTCACTGACCTTCAATTTGGTCCCCACTCCCCTATCCCTGTCTTACATAGCACAGTGGCTTCCATACAGTTAACATTATTGGAGCCTTCCTTCACCCCTCAGCTCTACACTGTTGGAGGTTACAGGAGGAGGAGGAAGGCAGAATCCTATTACCTATAGGGAACACCCAAGCCCATGAACAAAGCACTCAGACTCTTGTCTTGCCCCTTTCTTACCTTTCTTGGTCTAATTTCTCCCTTTCCCTGCCAGCAGCTCTTCCAGCTTTTTGGTACGTGCTTGTCCTACCTCTAACCTGTTTTTCCTTTCCGTGGCTTTGCTTGCTTGTCCCTGATCTCCAGCATCGCTTGGTTTTCCCTTTCTAGCAAGGTGCTTTCCTTCCCTGAAGTCAGTCTGCCCCTCCCAGCCTGCCCCTCCCTTCTTAATTCCCTAGAAGCCGAGTCTCCCTTGAGCTCTTGGCTTGGAGGTTTGCAGCCTGGCATAAGGTGTTTGCCCTCCCTTAGACTGCCTGCCCCTGAGTAGAAAGCCCATAATCTCTCTCACCTTCATTATCTCCAGCGCTTTGCTTGACATGGAGGGTGTGATTCCAGCTTAACCAACCAATGTTGCTTGAACAAACAGGTATTGTTTAGGATGCACTAGAATGGCTCATGTCTATAATCCTTGCTACTCTGGAGACTGAGATATGAGGACCATGGTTCGAGGTTAGACTAGGCTAGAAAGACCATGAGACTCATATTTCCAAATAACCAGCAAAAAGCCAGAAGCAGAGATGTAGCTCACATGTTAGAGATCCAGCCTTGAGTGAAAAAGCTAAGGAATAGAACTCAAACCCTCAGTTCAAGCCCCAGTACCATTAAAAATAAATTATATGTAGTGCTTTCTCTAAGACTATATATAAATGCATATGTATATGTATATGCATATATTCCCAATAAAGAAGGCTTACGATTTCCAAAAAGAAATATTCTGGGGCTAGAAATAGAACTCAGTAGTGGGACACTGCTTAGCATGTGGGAGATTCTGGAGTTCAAACTCCATCGTCTCCCTGAAGAAAAAAAAAAAGAATTTTCTGTTTGGTAAGAGGGATGGGCTTGCATCCTGTGACTGAGGGAAGCTTGCAGCTTTCTCATTAGTTGAGGGACTATTTCTTGTGATTGTCAGGGCTTGTGTTTCTTTGCAAATCTTTAGGATGGCCTTATTAGATAAAATGCCTTTGCTGTGCTCCCATTTTTTGGTGGTGCTTCATTTCTATTCAGTGGCTGGTTGGATGATGCAGAAAACATTGTAATCTCTTAGTAGAGATGAGGAACATGACAATCAGAAATGATTGTATAGAACCAGATTGGACCCATCCCCGCCCCCCCAGCAGGTTGGAACTGCTGTACCTAGGGCTGGCAATGAAGAATGTAGCACACGGTTGTCTGAGCCGTACTATGAGACCTGCTTATGCTTGAGTTTCACCCTTGGCTTATTTTTCTATACCAGACACACAACATTAGAGAAGGTGGAAAGGCATACACTGTCTATGGGCTCCTCTGGAGGAAATTGTGCCTCTCACAGGCTACAGACATGGTTGTGTTGCTCTTGTACAGTCTGCAACTGGTCTCCTTTCAGCCACAGGGCTGGTACTTGTCCAACTTCACAAGGAACCACTCCTGATTATGACTACGTGTTCTGCTAGGTGCTGATAGCTCATGTTTATTTATTTTTTATTTTTTTGTCGGTCGTGGGGCTTGAACTCTGGGCCTGGGCACTGTCCCTGTGCTCTTCAGCTCAAGGCGAGCCCTCTACCGTTTGAGCCACAGCACCACTTTTGGTTTTCTAGCAGGTTTATTGGAGATAAGAGTCTCATGAACTTTCCTACCCGGGCTGGCTTTGAACCGCGATCCTCAGGTCTCAGCCTCCTGAGTAACTAGGATTACAGGCATGAACCACTGGCGCCCAGCTGATGGCTCCTGTTTATAATCCTAGCTACTCTAAGGGCTGAGATCTGAGGATCACAATTTGAAGCTGGCCCAGGTGAAACAGTGTGAGATTAATGTCCATTAGCCATCAAAACCCTGGAAGTGGATATGTGGCTTAACTGGTAGAATACCAGTCTTGGCTAAAAAAGACTAGAAGGCCCTGAATTCAACCCTCCCCAGTACCAGCACAAAAATGAGCAAACAAAAGAGTGGGAGTTGGTTTCCTGGAAGTGCAATAGCTATTGGAGAGAGCTCCTGAGGTGACTCCTGTTTCTTCATTACTCCTTGCCTTCAGTTTTCCATCTATAAAATGAGGTCAGTGTAGATAATCTCAGGATTTGTTTCTAGCTGTCAAGCTTCTGTGAGTTATAGTACTTTCTCAAATCATCATTCCTCTGTGTGAAGAGGACAGGCAGTCTCTCATTCATTTCTCTTGTTCAGCTAAATGGCAGTCTTTATTGGAAAAATAACTCTGTTGGCAAGGCAAATTTAAACTGGAATGATGTCAATGATGGCCAAGTTCAAAACTAGTAACTGGGGCTGGGAAGGTGGCTCAGTGGTAGAGCGCTAGCCTTGAGCTGAACAGCTGAGGGACAGCGCCCAGACCCAGAGTTCAGGCCCCACGACCGGACCCAAAAACAAAACAAAACAAAAAACAAAAAAAACTAGTAACTGAAGTTACAAGAAAGCCTGGAATCTTCTGTCAGTAGAGCTGTGGGCTTCTCAGATGACCTCAGTGCAAAGGCCTTATGTTGGATTTCAGAATAATAGTTCAATGCTTATGAGCCTCGTCTTGTGATATTATCACAAAAATGTCCAGACAGTATTTTCTTTAATTCCAGGAAGAGTGACTGAGAAGGATAGATCTTGCCACATTATCCAGCTGCTTGTCTAATACTCTTGGAAGAAAAGTATTCTATAAACACAGAAATAACGAAGGATGAATGCTTGAGAGATATTCCTTTCTCAGCTTATGCTTGTCATAACTTTGTGTATACAAGAGTATAAAATTGATAAACACCATTAAAATTGCTATAAACCTAAACCATGCAGCAATATTTTATATGCATGAGAGTATTTAATTCTGGAAGTTCACCCTCCAATGTTTTGAAGTGACTGGAAATTGAATTGAATTATAAAACATTGCTCAGTTACATAGCCCAGCCAGTGTGCCTGTTTTAACAACTTACAAAACATTTTCCTTTCAGTAAATTGATTATTGTCACCTAAGAAAATTTCTCTTAAAAAAGAATCAGTCCTTGATAAGAAAGGATATCGATCAAGATGCGTGATAATCATACTGTTTTGTACAACTACTTAAATATGAAAAAATAAAGTATAAGCTCTATGGTTTTAAGGCATTTATTCATTTTTGAGTGCTCTCATAGTTGACTCTTTTCTTTTTTGGTACTGGTACTAGGACTTGAACTCAGGGCCCCTAAGCTCAAGGCTGAAGCTCTACCCCTTATCCATATCTTCACTTCTGACATTTTTGCTGGTTAATTGGAAATTAGAGTCTCTCAGTCTTTCTGCTCAGGCTGGCTTTGAATATGATCCTCAGATCACAGCTAGAATTATAGGTATGAACTATGGTGCCCTGCTCATGGTGGACTTTTTTTTTATCTGAAATTTTATTGTAGTAATCTCACGGAGATGGAAAGTGAGACTACTAGTTTCCCAACCCCCAGCCCCTCATGCCTTCCTTTAGTCTCTGCCCATATTGTATTCTCATCCTGGAAAAATGGGACGTGTCTGGAGGCATATTTTTGTTCTTCTTTGTGACACTTGAGGTGTTGCCTGGAGAGCCCCTGGCAGTTGCCCCTGCATTTTGGACCAGGTGCTAATCCTTATTCCTGGAAGGGAGCCCTTCCCTTTATCCTATGCTCTGGGTACCTGGGCAGAAGAAGGGTGTTGACCATGTATTGGGAGGAATGACTCTCTCGGAGGAACCTTCGCTGTTTCTCTAGTGTTTGAGGCACATTACACTTCCTGATGCAAGATTGGGGTCCAGGTCATTGCTCTCCTCTAATCGCCGATTTCCCTATCAGACATCTACCCCCACCCCACAATTGGTTTCTTCCTGTTCAGATTCATGAATACAAAGGGGAGCATGTGGGAAATCTTTTTATAGAACTGGACATATTGTTTCTATGTCTGCCTTTCTATTTTGGAGTAGAAAGAAAGCGAAGAGGCCGGCAGGGTCACACATTGGTAGCAAGCACACACACAGAGCTGGTGGTATGGGGACTCTGACACTAATTTCCCTGAGTCTGGCATTCTCCTGTAGTCAGCAATAATTGGTACTTTTAAAATGGAGTGCTAGCCAGGTGCCAGTGTCTCATGCCTATAGTCCTAGCTACTCAGGAGGCTGAGATTTAAGGATGGTGGTTCAAAGCCAGCATGGGCAGGAAATTCTATGAGACTCTTACCTCTAATTAACAACCAGAAAGCTAGAAGTGGAGCTGTGGGTCAAGTGGTGAAAAAGCTAAGGGACAGTGTCCAGACCTTGAGCTCAAGCCTCAGTACCAGGACAAAAAAAAATAAAAAATAAAGTGGAGTACATCCAAACAGAAAACTGTCCTCAACTAATGAAAATAAGCATATCACTAAAAATTAGTAGCATAGCAAGGTTGAGTTGAGTGAATACACACACACACACACACACACACACACACACACACACACACATACACGCAGGCATGCACGCATACAAACATACTTGCCCTTGGCTGGATCAGACAGGACAGACAGATGGGACCTTTGAGTGTATGACTAGTGGCAAACGCTCTCTTCTGTTCGACAGGTTGCTGTAAAACGGGGTGAGTGACAACATGACTGAGCGTTTTGACTGCCACCACTGCAATGAATCTCTCTTTGGCAAGAAGTACATCCTGAGGGAGGAGAACCCCCACTGTGTGGCCTGCTTTGAGGAGCTCTATGCCAACACATGTGAGGAGTGTGGCCAGCCCATCGGCTGCGACTGCAAGGTACCTACCTGCACCCCCCTCCCCCACCCCCGCAACTCCACTATACCCTCTAGGTGCCCCCCAAGCCCGTCTTCTGGCATGATTTGTGCGGAAGACCTGCTTCTTATTACCCACTGGCCCTGTCTCTGATCTCCCTCTGATCCCTGGGATCCTTCCCATGGCTTTGCCATCTTGCTGAGGTGAATGAACTAGCACGCCTATGCTCAGTGTCCCAAGTTCACTTTCCTGTTCACATTATTAGTGTCCTTATCTTGCCTCTCTCTCCCACCAGCACTGTACCTTTTCTTCCAGGAAGTGTTATCTTCCTCCTGTCTGTTTGTTTCTTGGTGACTAACTGGGAGCAGGTGGTGCTCAGTAAATATTTAATGAATGGATGTGTACATGAAGAACTGGAGTCAGCTCCTAAGTAAATGGATACATAAAAGCACCAAAGTCCTGGAGGTAGTTGGGGCTCTTTACCTTTTAGTGGGAGAAGAACAGATCCTACATTCTTCTGTTTTGTTAATAGCGTACAAATAAGGAACTAATATCTTCCCATGGGTGGCACAGTTGGTTCACCACAGGCTCCTTCCTTCCTGACTAGTGGTTGAGGATCAGATCCTAACCTGTACTTGTTAGCATGTCCTTAGGCTAAGCTAGACCACCCAACAACACTGTGGGGGTCTGTGTTAGTCAGCTCTCCAGTACTTGACAACATGCCTGAGGTATGACAAAATATAATAAGAAAAGGTTTATTTGAGCTCACAGTTTGAGAGGTTTCAGGCAATGGTCAGTTAACAGCATTATTTTAGGGCCTATACCGAAGCAGCCCCTCCTGGCTGTGGGTAGCAGAACATCCCAAGGAAGGAAAGACTGAGACCGGAAGGAACCTAGGGTCCTAACTGCCCCTTTGAGGACATGACTTCTGGTGATCTAAATTCCACCTCTTTTTTATTTTTGGTCAGAATTGTGGGGCTTGAATTTAGGGCCTGGGCGGTGTCCCTGAGCTCTTTTGCTCAAGGCTAGTGCTCTACCACGTTGAATCACAGCACCACTTCCAGTTTTCACAAGGTTAATTGGAGGTAAGAATCTTAATAGACTTTCCTGCCCCAGCTGGCTTTGAATGGCGATTCTCAAATCTCAGCCCTCCTGAGTAGCTAGGATTACAGGTATGAGCCACCAGCACCTGGCAGACGCCACCTCTTAAAGTCCTACCACCTCTAAATAATGCCATTCTGGGAACTAAGCCTTCAACACATGAGCCTTTGAAGGTCATTTCAAGTTCAAATTATAGCAAGGTCCATTTGTGTCTCTAAGATCTCTAGTATCTTTATTTACCTGAAAAACTTCTGTGAAAACAGAAGTGATATGTCGGGCACCGGTGGCTTACGTCTGTAATCTTAGCTACTCAGGAGGCTGAGATCTGAGGATCATGGTTCAAAGCCATCTGGGGCTTGAAAGGCTGTGAGACTCCTCTCTAATAAACCACTAGAAAAATGGAAGTGGCCCTGTGGCTCAAGTGGTAGAGCACTTGCCTTGAGCTGAAGAGCACAGGTACAACGCCCAAGCCCAGAGTTCTAGCCTCATAACTGACAAAAAAAAAAATAGAAAAAGAAAGAAAGAGAAAATGGAAGTGACAAATACTGCCAGTGACTATTGTCCCCAGAACCACAGAACCGATTACAGAGTAGAGCCATGTGGCATCCCTCAAGGAATTCCTAGTATTGTGGACTTTGACTTAATCCACAGTATTTTACTATGGTTTGCTTCCATTTCTTTGTATTTCTTTGGGGTCTTTGCTGCCCTCCTCCATGGTTGTAAATATCAAGACAGAACTGCTAGGAACTGATTCAGGCTGTGTGTAGGGATTGAGGGGAGGTTTCTGTCCGGTGCAGATGGTGACCTTTGCTCTGAACAGAAAATATGGCTATGGACCTGGGCCTCTGGAAACCAAGCTGTAGAGAGTTTAGCTTTAGAACAGGAGTGGCGGGCTGGGAAGGTGGCTCAGTGGTAGGGCGCTTGCCTTGCATGCATGAGGCACCACATAAGCAAAAAGAAAAAAGCCGGAAGTGGCGCTGTGGCTCAAGTGGTAGAGAGCGCTAGCCTTGAGCTGAAGAGCTGAGGGACAGCGCCCAGGTCCAGAGTTAAGGCCCCACAACCAGGCCCCCCCCCAAAAAAAATAATAACAGGAGTGAAATGTTCAGGGTTAGAAAAGAAAACCCAGAGCTAGATGCCTGTAATCTAGCTACTCAGGAGGCTGAGATGTGAGGATCATGTTTCAAAGCCAGCCCAGGCAGGAAAGTCCATGAGACTCTTATCTCCAATTAACCACTAGCAAAATTGGAAGTAGCACTATGGCTCAAGTGGTACAGCACTTGCTTTGGGCTGAAGAGCTGAGGGACAGAACCCAGGCCTAGAGTTCAAGCCCAAAAAGAAAAAAAGAAAACCCAGCAGTCATACCATGTAAACCTTAAAATATACAGAGGATTGAGAAAGAGGTGACTGACTAGTCTAAGATCTAGTATCTTCCTTTCTTTAGTTTTTGCCGGTATATCTTGCTATATCTGAGAAATATTCTTTGTTCTAATATTAGTCAGTTTCCATCACTGTGACAAAATCCCTTGAGATAATTCACGTAAAAAGAGAAAAGAGTATGTTGGCTTTCCTCCATATAGTGGATAATACATCATATTGAAAGCATGGGGCAGACTTTATATTACCACTCAGGGAATAAAGAGAGGAAGAGGAGGGACCAGGGCTCCACAATACCACAGTCACCTAACTCTTTCGTGAGGCTTCACTCTAAATAGCTCCACTCTGGGACCAACCTAACACATGGGCCTGTAGAAACATTTATGATCCAATCTGTAGGAGTCTCTTTTCACTTAATAGGCCACACACAAGAGCTGAGCCATTGTCCAGATTGCCTAGTTGCAGTCCAGGCTGAGTGTCTCACTAGTTGTGTGAACTAGAGCCAGCTAGCTCCTTCCCTCCCCTGTGCCCTTTTCCACATCTGTAAAGAGAGAATGGGAGGCCTGCTTCACAGAGTTCCTAAGATAAGTCCAGGCAAAGTCTTCACAGGAAGTGTCAAGATCGAAGCTACAGACTCCCAACTTCTTCCTTACTTCTTCCCTGTTTTAGGGTTTTTTTTTTTTTTTTGGTAACCATTCTCTTCACATGATTCTCAGAAGCCTCTCCCTGCCTCCTTATCAGTTTTCCCCATACAAGTATCAGTAAAAATGTCCAGTGGAAGAATTACTAGATAGAGGAAGTCATAATTATTTTATAAATTCTTTACCTGGATAAGCAATATGTAAGCTGGTAAGAAACCCAGATATCTGACACGTCTGTTTTGACTCTTTTCAAGCTCCACTTGAAAAGAGCGTGTCAAGTCAATGCTTGACCAGTGGCCAAAGTAAAACAAAACCAATATCACTTCTCATGTATCCTGTGTGATTTGTAAGACCCATCAACCCTGCAGAGATGTTTTATGAACAAATAAACAAGAATCTGCTTTGTGGGGCCAAAATCAACTTGGCTGCTACAAAATTTAGGAGGTAATCTCTGAACTTTTCAACCCAGATTTATGTTTTAAGATGTGCTGAGTTATTCCATGTGACTTTCTACATGGTAGACCAAAGAGATATGTGGAATCAAAGTTAGTCTTTGCTATTTGGGGACTTCAGAGTATTTGTGATTGTTTTCTTGACTTCTGAAAGTTACATAGTTGACTGTGTGGAAGAAACAATGATAGAAAAATTGTTAATTTTAGGAAATAAAGCCAAAACTCCAGCAGGCAGGTAGGGTGCTGCTTGGGTTAGCAACTGAGCGGGCAGGTCTACTTGCTAAAGGGTCATGGTATTTAGAAGTTATTGGCCAACCTTTCTTTTCTTAAATTTCTAAAGCCAGGACCTTAGGCAGACTAAAAGAAATCTATAACCCATCCACGCACACACACAAATATTTTGCTAGCCAGGCATTGATAGCCCATGCCTGTAATCTTAGCAACTCAGAAAGTTTTGAGATCTGAGGATAGTAGTTCAAAGCCAACCTGTGAGATAATAGAACAGCAAAAAACTGGAAGGAGAGCTGTAACTCAAGTGGTAGAGTACCAGCTTTGAGCAAAAAAACATTTTCTTAAGTAGCAAGATAAAATCCAGGCTCTGAGTTCAGGCCCTAGAACTAACACACACACACACACACACACAATTAAAAAACCGCTAATATCAACAAGAAAAATTTCAAGGAGGGTGCAATGTCAGATTATCATAAAATTTTATTTGTATTACCTCTTGTCAACTCCTCTACTAGCCTGAGGAATCCATGATTTGCCCTTGGAGATCACAGGATTTCCTTACAAATTAATAGAAGTGAGCAATGTAACTGCTTGAACAGAAACTGTATTTAAGTATGCAAGGTAACTGGCAACAGACTAAGTTTTGTTTCCTTCATTTAAAAGTTAGTCACACAGCCTCAAGAGATTGAGATTCAGAGGACTGAGATTTAAAGTCAATTTGGACAGCAAAGTCTGTTTGACTTCATCTCCAACGAGCCACCAGATAGAAGTCCCCCATCAGACTATTCAGTTCTTCTGTGAATGCTTGTGAAATTCTTAAAGGGCAGAAAACCTCAGAGGTCTTCTGGTAGAAATTCTGTGGATCTCTGAAGTGGAAGACTAGGGCTCTCACATCTAGGGTAGCTCTAGATGCCCCTGCTTTGTTTTAGAAGGTTCATGACCTTCTGTAGGGCCTGGAGAACTCAATTGGAAAAGCCCTTCCTTCCTCAACTCTGCATGACACAGGCCTCCCTGCTGACTTTTCTAGGCCCTTCCTCCATAAAGAAGAACTCCTACTTCATCATACAGCCCTACTTACCAACCTGATACTTACTTGTTGGGATGATTTTTTTAAGTTTGTGTGTGTGTGTGTGTGTGTGTGTGTGTGTGTGTTTATATGAAGGGAGAGAGGGAGAGAGAGAAGTGGGGGAGGGACCGAGAGATGGGAGAGGGAGAGAGAAAGAGAAAGATTCTGGGGCTTTGTGATTTTTTTTAATTGATCATGAGGCTTGAACTCAGGGCTTGAGCACTGTCCCTGAGCTTTTGTGCTCAATGCTAACATTCTACCACTTTGAGCCACAGTTCCACTTCCAGTTTTGGGGTGGTTAATTGTAGATGAGTCTCATGGACTTTTCTGTCTGGGCTGGCTTTGAACCTTTATCCTTAGCCTCAGCCTCCTGAGTAGCTTGGATCACAGATGTGAGCCACTGGTGCCCAACAGCTTTGTGACTTTTTAAGTCATAAAGAGTAAGTCATGTTTTTAGATTTTCCATATAGAATTGGTTCATGGAGTTTGTTATAATAAGCCTAACAGGGTCTGTACAGTGGACTGCTTACCCATGAGGGCACATTCCAAGAGCCCCAGTGGATTTCTGAAAGCTTACAAGTACTGTGATATCCTTACAGTCCATCTGATAACTGAGATAGCCACTGAGTGACTAAAGGGGAGATAGCATATACAGTATGGACACGCTGGACACAGGGATGATCCCAACTAGGACAGATAGGATGACTCAAGATTTCATTAACTTTTCATTAACTTCGCAGTGTAATACTTAGGGATGGTTATTTCTGGAATTTTCCATTTAATATGTTCAGGTCTTAATTGGCCACAGTTATCTAAAACTATGAAAAGCAAAACTATAGCTAATGAGTAAGTGGTCAGTGTTTATATTTAAATGGCCTCCTGTAAGAGCAAAATGTGTGTCTGGCCAAAATTTGTCAAGCAAAGTCCTTATAGTTAGGAACAAATTTGACCAGTTGGGTTCCAGAAGGACTACTTGGCCCATGAAACCAAAGTGTCATCTTCCAGGCACAATAACAGTAGACAGTATCCCAGAGTGACCACACACACTCAAGGCAGGAGTCTGGAGCTAAGTTGTCTAGAGTTAGATCTGGTTTCACCTTCAGTGAGTTCTGTGGCCTACAAAGTTCTGTGCCACCTACAAAGCCATGGTTTCCACATCAGGAGTCTCAGGGGAATTGAATGGGTTCACATCTATGGAGCTTGTGGGGCAGGGTCAGCCAGTCCAGTGAGAGCTGTCCTGTCTACTCTTGTCCTTCCTTCCAGACTTTGTACAGATCTGGAAAGAACACACAGCTGGAAACATGACTACCTGACAATCTCAAAATGGTGGGCATGACTGACTTGATAATCTACTTACAAAATGAAATTGTATGGATTTGAGAAACAGTTATGTGGGGGGAAAGGAAGCCAGATATCTCCAGCTAAATAGTGGCAGTTGAGGTGATTCTGATCCCCACAACATCGTCATTTGTTCAGGGCCTTAGGTCCCTTCAAGCTATTTACTCCACCCCAGGGCTCAGCTGAAGTTTCAACCGGGGCACATTTAGAATCAAGCAACAAACTTGCCCTACCAGGAATGTTCCTGAGGGGGGGGAAAAAAACAGAAGAGCTGAAAAGAAGTATCTGGGTCTAATCTTCCATGTTTATCAACATTTTCCTGCAGTTTATGACATTTTTGTAAGCACAAGTTTAGTTATGGTATTTGCTTTTTCTGGGAAATCTAAGAGATTACTTCATTTTTATAAATCTCTCTAGAGGACTTCAGTTTTCTATTTGTAATTTTTTTTTCTGGTCTGCTGGAGATGAACCCAGGGCTCAAGCAGGATAGGCGTGTGCTCTATCACTGAGCCTAACCTCGTGACTGGCTACTCAGGAGGCTGAGATAGGAGGATTAAGATTTTAAGCCAGCCCAGGTGGGGAAATCTGTGAGACTCTTATCTTCAATTAACTACCCATAAGCTGGAAGTGGAGCTGTGGCTCACGATGTGAAAAAGCTAAAGGGCAGTGCCCAGGACCTGAGTTCAAGACCCAGTACATACATGCACACGTGTGCAAAGTACACACACATAGACATCTTTAATTGTACAAAAGGGCTCTGATTTAACATGTCAATATTTGAGTACAATTCATCCTGGTCAATGTTGTTCCTGTCTTTGCTCCCCAGGGGTAATTTTGTGCAATGTTTTTTTTTTTATCTATGGTTGGTTGAACCTGAGG
Organism: Dipodomys ordii; assembly: GCF_000151885.1. Classification (NCBI taxonomy): domain Eukaryota; kingdom Metazoa; phylum Chordata; class Mammalia; order Rodentia; family Heteromyidae; genus Dipodomys; species Dipodomys ordii. The sequence goes on from NW_012267410.1 coordinate 1,202,924, forward strand.
ATTTAAAAAATATATTGTTGGTATAAAGTTAATGTACAGAGAGATTACAGTTACATAAGTCAGGTAAAGAGGACATTTCTTTTTGGACAATGTCACCCCTTCCCTCATTCTTTCCCAATTGTAACACCTACAAGTTATATAGTTTATTTTCAACATAGGATCTAGTGCATACAATGGCCATATTTGTTCACCCTTAGTCCCTCCATTTCTATGTCCCCTTTACCCTCCCCAAGACGAACAAACAAGGTAAAAAGAAAACAAAAACTGCAACAAAAAAGTCGCATTTACATTCTTCTTTTCAATAAATACTATTTTATATGATCAGATGCCCATAGGCATTGCACCTTTGTGTTCTTCTAAGAATATCCTCCTTTGGTCTTACTGTGTGTGAATGCTGAGAGTCCTGTATAATTGATCATGTGCCAGTATATTTTAGGTCTGGCTTCCGCATATGAGAGAAAACATGTACAATTTGTGTATCTGAGCTTGGCTTACCTCACTTAACATGTTTGTTCCTAGTCCATCCATTTCCCTGCAGATGACATAATATTATTCTTTGTCATGGCTATGTAAAATTCCATTGTGTATAGGTACCACATTTTTGAATTCACTCATCCATTATAGCATGTCTGGGCTGTTTCCATAAGAGCCTGAGGATATATGACCCTTGGATACTCAGGGCTGATTGTACTAAAAATATAGTGAAACTAAACTTGTCAAGATCACCATGGTACTGATAACTGAAGCAAAGAATCTTTTTGGACCTGTGGATGATATATAAAAAATGATGTCACACTAGTCTTCCTGTTGAACACAGTGTGTTCAAAGAAGGAGGTGTGAAGCAGGTTTGCAGGAGAAGCTGAGACTAGGCAAACCTCTTAGAAAAAGGCTATTGTGCCAGGTGAAAAATAGAAGCACAGTTTAGTTTTGGGAGGTCAGTGAAGATGGAGGGGCAACGGCTGTGAGAAATACAGCTTTTTAACATTATTATACTAAGTTTGTTCATGTATGAGATAAAAGAGCAATATCATTTTGTACAACTGTTATCTGGCCCCAAATGGGCAAGAGTCATTCAGAAACATAATTTTAGATTTCAAAGGACCAATGAAAATTAAAAAGCACTATCCAATCTGATGCTGGTAGCTCACCTCTGTAATCCTAGCTACTCAAGAGGCTGAGATCTGGGATCTGGGCAAAAAAGCTTGTGAGGCTCTTGTCCCCAATAAACTACCAAAAAATTCAAAGTGGACCTATGGATCAAGTGGTAGAGAGCTAGCCTTAAGCAAAAGAAGCTCAAGGACAGCACCCAGGCCCTGAGTTCAAGCCCCATGACTGGCATGAGATTGGGGGGGGGGAGGGGCAGGCAAGGAGGAGGGGAGAGAGAGAATCATTTTATAAAAGTAGAAGGGTAGCTCTCTTTCTCTTTTTTTCTCTTCTTCCTGATCTTCTGTCTCCAGGCACGCCTCCATTTCCTGCAGGCCCGCAGTTTGCTCTCCCCCAAGAAACTTTTCTGCCTAAAAAAAAAAGTAGAAGGGTTGAATTATAATCATGAGAGCAGTGATATGATAGAAATTATTATTTTTAGCCTGACAAAGTAGAGCACACCTGTAGTGCCAGCACTTGGAGGCTGAGGGAGCAGATTCAGGCCAACCTGGCCTATATAGTGAGAAACCTGTTTGGAAAACCGACTCGAGGGTGGCAGGGAGGGAAGGAAATGTTTACTGTTATCTTTATCAGGAAATTGTAGCAAGTGACGCTTAGAGGTGACTCCATGATTAACTTATGTTCTGAACAGTGGCTAATGCTAATGTTCACTGAGCAATTTCCAAGTATAAGCAACTGTTAGAAATGTTTTGCCTGTAATTAACTCCTTCCAGATGACAGCCAATACTTTTCTATTTTGAGTGAGATCCTAGGTTGACCTGCCCTCTGCCCTGCAGCTGGTTTACAGTGGGACCAGGATTTGCTTTAGGGCTCTTGAGTTTTTACCTCTAAGATGTCATGTGCTCCTGGGGTCTTAAAGGTCATTTCACATGGAATGGGGATTCCAGAGTCCCCTGCTGCCTGCATGGCCCAGGAGCCCATCACCAGCTCCAGTTGGTACTGGGGAAGGTCCAGTTTTCTTCCTGCTGGGGACCTACCACCAACAGGGGGAGTCCTTAGTTCAGGGAGTATTTTTATTTATGGTATACCACCAACTATCATCAGAGGTTGCAGTTTCTGTACGAAGCCTTGGAGAATTTTCAGAGGTCCTTGACTAAGTAAATCAGAAACTATGTGTATGCATGCAGGAAAGTGTAAGCAGGAGCTATGCATATGGCATGCAGGAATGTGTCTGGGTGTGCCTCCGGGAGAGATGGACTTCACAGATGAGCTAAGCCAGGCTCCAGCAAAGATGAGCTAAGCCAGGCTCCAGCAATCAGTAATCAACCATCAGCCATCCAGCCCGTCCAACTTTTAGCTGTGCTAAAGGCTCTAGCTGATGTGTCTTATATAACCCTTGATTGATCCAGCTTCCTCAGGTGCACTAAGGAATATTTCTGCTTTCTTGGACTCCAGCCTTCAGGGAAAGGTGCTGGAAGCAGTTTAGCAGGTCTTTGTGGGGGAAGCGAGCAAGCACTCGGAGAGTGGGTCCTGGAGAACAGGAGAATCCTTGGCATGGGAGGTGGGGAGGGTGGAACACAATCAAGATTGGGGACCGGACCTCAAAGGTCTTTCACTGATGCTTCTGTCTACAAGACATGGGCAGTGTCCACATTTAGGGGGACTTTGAAGTGTCAAATGTCAGTCCACAAGTCAGTGTCAACCCCATAGCTATTGTCTTCATGCCAGAATGTGTCTCCTTCCTCCCAGAAAAAAACAAAAACAAAAACCCAGGATTTGGAAAAAAATAGGTTTCTATATAAAACCTTTGATCCACAGGAGCATTTCAGCCAATTTTGCTGAAAGTCTGGTTACCCAATTCACCAATTACATTTTTCTCTAGGGAATCCCTAACTAGGGCAGACTGACATCAGATCTTCACTTCTGTGAGGTCATCCTTGAAGTTTACTTCCACAACTTCTCTTTCCTTTTTTTTTTTCTTTTGGTGGTGCTGGGGTTTGAATTCAAGACCTTATGCTTAATTATTGTCCATGCTCATTACTAGTGCTTCATCACTTGAGCCACATCCATCTCCAGCTTGTTTGTTGCCAGTTTAGAGACAATCTTTCAAGACTTTTCAACCCTTTAGATCTTGAAGAAATCCTGACTCTCAGCCTCCTCCTGAGTAGCTAGGACTCCAGGTTTGAGCCACTGGTGCCCAGCGTCCTCCTCTTTTTAAAATTTAATTTTTAAATTTAATTTCCCAAAGGCAAATTTCCTTGAACATATGCTTCTGTTCTTTTCACTAACAAGGTGTGACTGACCCTACCATGCCATGTTTGGTGACTGCTCTCTGGGCAGTCACTGCCCTGAAACAATAGTTCGTTTTCCATTGTCTTTGGATCTCTTGAGAAGAGGCTGCTGACCTTTCTCCCTTTTCCTGGGCTTTAGCCACGCAATGATTTCACTTTTCACTAGTGAAACAGTTTTCAGGTTTTGTCATCCAGAGCCATACTTTATATGCTGATTTTTCTGCAAGGGAGCCCAACTAACTTTAGAAAGAAATGTTTTCTACCTTCCATTTAATCATTAAAACCAATTTGTGTGTGTGTGTGTGTGTGTGTGTGTGTGTGTGTGTGTGTGTGTGTGTATGCGCACGTGCCAAACTGGAGCTTGAACTTAAGGCCTGGATGCTGTCCCTTAAGATTGTTGACTCAATGTTGGTGCTCTACTATTTCAACTACAACTCCACTTGTTTGTTTTTTTTTTAATTTTAATTTTTTGGTGGTTAATTGAGAATAAGAGTCTCCTAGACTTTTCTGCTCGGTTGGCCTGGCTTCAAACCTCAATCAGATCTCAGCCTCCTAAGTGGCCAGATTGCAGGTGTGAACCACCAGTACTCAGTTATTTTTAATGTTTTTAATCTTTAATTTTTAAGTAGCTTATATATAATTATTTTTTTTGTCGGCCATGGGCTTGAACCCTGGGCCTGGGCACTGTCCCTCAGCTCTTCAGCTCAAAGCTAGTGCTCTACCACTTGAGCCACAGCACCACTTCCAGTTTTCTGGTGGTTAATTGGAGATAAGAGTCTCATGAACTTTCTTGCTCAGGCTGGCTTTGAACCATGATTCTCAGATCTCAGCATCCTGGGAAGTTAGGATTACAGGTATGAGCCACCAGTGCCCAGCCATATAAAATTAAACTTTTAAGAACATTATTCCAGTTTTCATCTCTTGTTTCCAATCCATTATTGAATACTTAGGCTTTCTGAATTAGGCTGATGAGTGTTCATGGTAGACTGGACTTCACCTGGTTCATACAGCTTCCTTTATTCAGTCTAACAAGGTGAACTGGACATTTGGACAGGAAATATGGCATTAGAAGTTGTGAGAGTCTTGTTGTTTCTGAATTTTTTCATTGGGTACACACGGGTCTTATGAAAGATAAATTTTTCTAAAGCAAAGAGCAGCTCAGGCCTGACCAGGATCTCACAGCATTTGAATGAGGATTAGAGCTGGAAGCCTGGCTCAGCTACTGCCACTGAGGGACTATGGGAAGCTTACACAACTTCTCTGAGCATCAATAGTAATATTCACATGGCAGGGTTGTTATTTTATGTTTTGTTTTGTTTTTGATCTGTTACTGAACACCCTTCCAGCCACTCATTTGGTTTTTTCTCTTTCTTTTTTCCTCCCTCCCACCCCTCCTTTTCACAGTAGTGAGATTTGAACTCAAGGCCTCATTCTTGCTGGGCAGATGCTTTAGCTGAGCCAGGCAGATGTCTTTGTGCACAGAGAGACGTGAAGCCATGACTGTCAATTCTGAATGATAATGACATCTTTGTGCACATTATGAGCTTGACATTTTTGTCATGATTCCACAGAAGACACAAAAACTCAAAGCAGATTATACTTTCATTTATCAAAGTAACCAATAGAACACAATGACTTTTCTTGCAAATTTCTGAAAATACTTTAAAGATTAAAATATCAAAGACGGAGCCAGGTGCTAGGTGCTGGTGACTCATACCTGAAATGTTAACTTCTCTGGAGGTTGAGATCTGAGGGTCAAGATTCAAAGCCAGCCCAAGGAGATACATCTAAGAGACTCTTATCTCCAACTAGCAAAAATCTGGAAAGTGGGGGTGTGGATCAACTGGTAGAGCACCAACTTTAAGAGAAAAAGATAATGGTGAGTGTGATGCCCTTAGTTTAAGCCCCTGCACCAACACACACACACACTATAAAAGACAAGTGAGTCCTCTTCTCTCCTCCTCTGCCCCAATTCATACACTTTGCAGTTGAGATCCACACAAGCTGAGAGAGCTCTGACATTTCAGTGGACTGTGTCCCTAGCTCAGAAGTTCTGGGAAGGATAAACCTCACTCAGAAAGGAGGCCAGACTTTGGGCTTGGAGAACATTTTACACTTGTCTCATACTCATTCGTGTGTGTGTGTGTGTGTGTGTGTGTGTGTGTGTGTGGAACATTTTACACTTGTCTCATACTCATTCGTGTGTGTGTGTGTGTGTGTGTGTGTGTACACATACCAGTACTAGGGCTTGAACTTAGGGCTTTGGCACTCTCACTAAGCTTTTTTAATCAAGACTGGCTCTCCACCACTTGAGCCACACCTACATTTCAGGCTTTTTTTTTCTAGTTCATTGGAGAGAAGTCTTAGGGATTTGTCTGCCTGAGCAGAGCTGGCTTTGAGTCATGATACTCAGATCTCAGCCTCCTGAATAGCTAGGATTATAGGCACCCAGCATCCTCTTCATTCTCTATCATTTTGCATCCGCAATAATCTCACTTGAAGATGTTTGAGGAAGCCAGTCCTTAGGCAGGGAAGGCGCCCCCGGTTCAACACTTAAATTTTCAAAACTTTCTTTATGCTTAGACCACATATACAAAGGGATTGAGTCAAATAACTTTCAATTCTGGGAAAACACACACACAGTGGTATTTCAGCAAAATAAAATGTATAATTTTGGTTAGTTTGGTGGGTGTCTCAGGACTTTCTAATCAAGAGCTGATTTTTGCAGCCGACACTGGCATCCCTCCAGGTGTGACTTCAGCGTGGGTGACAGTGACGCTGTGCTGTGGGAGATGATGCATCTCCCACGTGGTGTTCAGGATAACTTCCATCTGGAACCTGGCTTGGGAGACCACGCACCAGCCTTCAGTTCTATTCCTGCCTCATTAATACATGGATGATGGCTAGGACAGCTATAGAGCAATAGCCCTTGTAAGGCAAAGTGGAACATGAAGAGACCAGTTTTAATTTTGTGTTAATATGTTCAGTAGGCCATATGTGATTTTAAGCAGGTCATGATGAAAAGCTCTCTTCTTCCTCATGCAAGGTCAAGGGTCATATAGAGTGACAGAGTTTCATCTCTCCTACACTCATTTATCTTCCTCCTCCTCCTCCTTTTCTTCTTCCTCTTCTTTCTCCTTTTCATCCCTTCTCCTCCTGGACTGGTCTACTCTTTCTCTGTGGCTCTTGTTTTTTCCTTTTGGTGCCAGTACTGAGGCTTGAACTTACTTAGGTCCTTGTGTTCTTGCTTAGCTTTTTTTTTTTTTTTTTCTCTGCTCATGGCTGACACTTGCTTGAGGCACACCTCCACTTCCAGCTTTTTGCTTATGAATTGGAGATAAGAGTCTTTGGAGTTCTCTGCCTGGACTTGCTTCCAATAGTGATCCTCAGCCTCCTCAGCATCTAGCATTGCAGATGGGAGCTACTAGTCTTCTTCATCCTTGCTAAAAAAAAAAAATTAAGATTCTGTCTCTCTATGCCTCTTCCATCTGTGCCCTATTTCTGCCAAAAATACAGCCCACTGCAGACCCTCACTGCTCCTATCCCTATGTTAACATCCATTTGTCATACCCTATCTTTCCTTTCAGTTACCCAGGCCTTCTGGAGGAACTGAAATCCATGTTCTTGGACAAGGAAACCTTCATCCTGATGCACCTGCTTGTGAACTCTCTCACCCCAGCCCCTTGCTTGTGTGTCCCCTTCAGCCTGACCCCTAGCACTCCATATCCCATTCTCTCCCTCACTCCCTCTCTCTCTCACCCTCCCTCACCACCCCCTTCCCTGACCTTCCTTGCCTCTTTGTGAGCAGGCCACATGGAACCAGTGCCCCTTCACAGGGATTCTCCTGACCACTTACCCCCACTCCATTTCCACCAGCTAACCTGAGGTCATGACCTCAGGGTTCTCAGTCTGTGAACATCCCAATGTCCAGGGCTTCTCTTCCATGCCTGTGAGCAGACTGGTATGCTTTCTGGTTATCTTTACAGCAAAATGTAAGGGAATTGTACTTTCATCTACGTTTAGGAAGGATCTGTCTATGTTTCTGTCTGTCCCTTTCACACATGCGCCTGCACATGTCAGCCGTGTGGTGGTCACAGTGCATGAGGGCCCACAGGCCTTCCCCTTCATTGTTCCTTGGCCCCTGTAAGTTGCACAATGTCCTTGCATGGGGGTTAGTCGTGAGGAGCTCTGCACACCCCCTGCCCTGCCTCTCACCACCCGTGTGTCTGGCTCTGCAGGACTTGTCCTACAAAGAGAGGCATTGGCATGAGGGCTGCTTCCACTGCTCCCAGTGCAAGAGTTCGCTGGTGGACAAACCCTTCGCGGCCAAGGAGGAGCAGCTGCTCTGCACCGATTGCTATTCCAACGAGTACTCGTCCAAGTGCCAAGAATGTAAGAAGACCATCATGCCAGGTCAGGTTGCACTCTGTCCTCACCGAGGAGATGCCACAGGGCCTCTTGTCACTGAGGGGATTCTGAGGGCTGGCATTGGCTAGGCCAGTGCTCCACCACTGAGTCACGTCAGTCACCCAGTCACCAGTCTACAGCTGAGGGCCATGGTGGAGACTTCCCCAGATTCAGATCCACATGGCCTCAGACACTATCATCGACACTCTGGTGTTGTTGCTGAAGCTGCAGAGATGATTTCCAGAAACTGAAGAAGCAGGGGCGATGAGCAGATCCTGGACCCCTGGAGAAGGGTTGTGGGTGGATACTGGAAATGAAGGAAATCTTTGGGGTATTTTACACAATCGATTAAAAAAAAACAACTCATTCTTGGGTTTTAACACAGGGTCTAGGCGCTTGTCCCTGAGCTTTCTTATTGGGGTAGAATTTAGGTTTATGGCAAGACACCTGTCCCAAGTGAAAACTCCCTATCAACCCGTACCCCTCACAGATCAGTTTCTTGAAGATCCAACAAAATTCTATCAAACCATTGCTAGCCACGCCTGTAATTCTAGCTGTTCAGAAGGCTGAGGATCACCATTTGAAGCCAAGCCCAGGCAGAAAATTCCTTAAGACTAGAGTACTAGAGGCATGCCAACATGAATGAAAAAGTGAGAGTTTGAGAGTCTGAGTTCAATCCCCAGTGCATATCCCCTCCCCGTCTCCCCGCAACCCCCCCTCCCCCCGCCCGCCCGCCACATAGACCAGTTCTTGTCAACTCCTTGGGAGAGGTCTCCACAGATGCCTTGGAACAGGCTCAAGAATGGACACCATCTAGACCTTCACCCAGCTAGCTTTCTGTTTCCTTGCCTGTCTGATAATTCAGAATCACACCACTTCCTCCACAAAGAGGAGATTGCATGGCACCAGTTATCTTAGCAGAAGGTGCTCTCCTGCCCCCTGCTGGCAACCTTGTATAATAAGTTCAGAACTGTAAGCCCAATGCTCAGTAGCTCTTAGATTGCCTCTCAGAATCCACCTGCCCAATGCCTTCCCTATTGGGCGACTTTCCCAGCACAGGTGTTGATATGGCAAACTTCAGAGCACACCAAGGATGTGTTTTAGTTAGGACCATAACTGCCCCCTTGTCACTAATACAACAATTGTTTCTGGCCAGCCTGATCAGAGTGAAGGTCAGATATTAAAGGAACAAGTAGTAAAGGCATACACGGGGAAAGAAACCCCAGGAGGCTAGGGAAAACCATCCTAAAATGTGTGTTAAACTCTTTCTGCCATTTTTTACCATTTTATCCAGTTGCTTGATGTAGTATTTGTTTCAGAATCTGTCCCTTTAGGGTTAAATTCCAGATTATAACCTCAGCTTTGAGGTTACAAACAAAACCCCTGCTCACATCATCCACACATATCCCGCATATTTTATAGACATCTATGTGTGGTGGAGACTGAATGTCTGGTATTGGACACTTGAGAAAGTGGCCCAAGAATGACACCTAACAAAAAAAAAATCATACAATAATTCTCAACGCATTCCTAAGCTCCCCAGACATGGAAATTCTGCTCCTGTATTTTAACCAGTTGGAATACAGTCTTAACTTAGTGGTTTGGATCGTCTCTATTATGTTTGGATTTCTAGCTAATAGCTAGGTTGTAGGCTCCTGAATGCTACCTGCGTGCTTCCCTGGTCTCAAGCATACAATCTCATTCCAGCCACTACTCCATTCCACGATGAGGTCTTATGTGTGTACCTATCCTGCCATAGTCCCTGTCCCTTATGTAAGGCCAGGGCTGTACATTTTTTCCATTAAGAACTAGATGATCCAGGAGTGGTGGTTCATACCTGTAATCCCATCACTCAAGAGTCGGAAACTGGAGGATCTCAAGTTCTAAGCCAGCTATGGTTATATAGTGAGACCCTGTCTCAAAAATCAAAACAAAGAACCACCAGATAGTTTGAGGCTTTTTCAGACTGTAAAGTCTCCATCACAGCTACTCACCATAGCTACTCTGTACAACTGCATAACAGTACATAACTACACAACAGTAGACAGTGGAAGTAAATGGCTTGGGTGTAGCAGTCCTCCCATAAGACCTTCTTGATGGGGGGTCTTTGTGGGGCTGGAGGTGTGGATCAGTACCAGAGTATTTGCCTGGTTATGCAGGAGGCCTAGGCTCCATTTTCAGTGCCTCAAAACAACAGAAAATAAAGCACAAAAAAATAAAACCTCTGAAAATACATGTAGGATTTTGGCCCATGGGCCACGCTTAGTGGACTAGCCCCTTAAGAAACATTGCTCTGTTTCCTGTTCTGTCCCGTTCACTTCCTCAAGTCTTTCTTCTGCTTTATACTGTGTGTGTGTACATCTTCTGTCTTGAATTAGCTCATGCTATAAATATGTATATATATTTTTTTGGGGGGAATAGGAAAAATACCAGTTAACAAATGTGGAGAACCTAATGTGAGCGAAAGTAGATGGTGATTCTGACATGAGCCAAAAAGCGTTTCTCTTTAGGACATGGCTGGCTTAGAGGAGTGAATGATGGAAACATATCAAGCGGTAGTAGTGGCACATGATATCCCATGGCATAGAGCCTGACACATGAAGATGCATCACCACTTGGTGTAGCCAGTTGCATAAAGCGAGTGTTGTGAGTTCCTCAATCCATCCACTCCCCAGCCCCTTCCATCTCTTGGAAAATGTTTATTAACAAAAGTGCATCAGGAACTTGCATACTAGTCCACCCTCCCACTCCCTTGGAGGATCTGTTCCCAGAACCCCAGTGGATGCCTAGAAACAAATAGTGTCCAACTCTATAGATTAGGTAAGGCAAGGTTTACATGAATACAAGCAGTATGATACCATGGTTAACTGATCTGATAACCAAGTTGGCCAAGTGACTAATAGGTGGCTAGCATATACCGTGTAGATACCCTGAACAAATGAATGATTCAGGTCTCAGATAGCCTGGGTCAGACAACATGACATTTCTTCACACTAACCAGCATGCAATTTGAGAATAACTGGCTCTGGGCACTGGTGGCTCACACCTGTAATCCTAGCTTTTCAGGAGGCTGAGATCTGAGGATTGAGGCTCAAAGCCAGCCTGTGCAGAAAAGTCCCTGTGAGACTCATCTCCAACCACTCAAAAACTGGAAGTGGAGCTGTGGCTCAAAGTGATAGAGTGCTACCTTTGAGCAAAAGAACTCAGAGAAGCTGGGCACCGGTGGCTCACGCCTGTAATCCTAGCTGCTCAGGAGGCTGAGATCTGAGGATCGCGGTTCAAAGCCAGCCCGGGGCAGGAAAGTTCGTGAGACTCTTATCTTCAATAAACCGCTAGAAAACCGGAAGTGGCCCTGTGGCTCAAGTGGTAGGGCACTCACCTTGAGCTGAAGAGCACAAGGACAGTGCCCAAGCCCAGGATTCAAGCCCCACAACCGACAAAAGAAAGAAAAAAAAAAGAACTCAGGGACAGCACCCCAGGCCCTGAGTTCAAGCCTTACAACCACAATTCCCTCCCCCCAGATACACACACACATACACACACATACACAAAGAATAAGTGTTTCTTGTTTATTTGGATGGTTCATTTCTGGAACTTGCCATTTACTATTTTCAGTTTGAGACTGCTCAGAGGTCACTAAAGCCACAAATTGGAGGACCACTGTAGTCCCTGTATGTCAAGTTGTCCCCCAGAAAGGCTAGACTGAGCTGTGCCAGATTCCTCTTGGTATTTTGTAATTCTGAATCACTTTTTTTTAAATTAGCATTCCTAACCATATATAACAAATGTCATGCATTGCCAAAGTTTTTGTTAGTCTTGCATGCTTAATAAAAGTGCTGAGACTGTTATTAAGTAAAAAGCTGTCAAACATTTACTGAAAAAAAAATGTCCAGTGCTTCCTGTGTACATGCATAGGAGGTAGGTGTATTGCATTGAATCAAAAGACAAAACCCTGTGTCCCCCACATTTGCATGGAAGCCTTTGGGAGCTGAAGAGACTTGCTCCAGTCTCAAAGTCAGATATAGCCAGCCCTGTTTTGATCGCAGATTGCTGAGACTGCAGGCCAGTCTAAGGACGGTTGTGCTGTTTTCATTCTGACTACAGGAACTCGCAAAATGGAGTACAAGGGCAGCAGCTGGCACGAGACCTGCTTCATCTGCCACCGCTGTCAGCAGCCCATTGGAACCAAGAGTTTCATTCCTAAAGACAATGAGAATTTCTGCGTGCCCTGCTATGAGAAGCAATACGCCCTGCAGTGTGTTCAGTGCAAAAAGGTAGGGCGGTGCTCCCTGGGGCTTGGCTTGTCCTTGTCAGTTTGTCTCCATGGTCCATGATCACGTCCCCTTCTGAAGGAAAGACTGCCTGTGATGCATACTGGCATGAAAGCTGACCTCTGTATTCTCATGAGCTTCCATGCATTTTATGACCTGGGTCGTGCTCTGGTCCTTCTCAAAGAAATAAGCACTGTGATGTTCTGTGAGAAAAATCCTTTAGCCTGCCTTCTTTGAGAACATTCCAAATATCAGGTCACTCTTACAACCTGATCCTAAAGAGCACCTTTGTTCTCAAAGCTTTGTCAAGCTGATGGGGGAATAACAGGCTAGGTACTGGTCCTTCAAGCCTATCATCTTAGCTATTCAGGATGCTAAAAGCTGAGAGGTGGGGTTTGAAACCAGCCCAGGCAGAAAAGTCTATGAGATTCTTATCTCCACCTAACCTGTAAAAAGCTGGAAGTTGAACTGTGGCTCAAGTGGTAGAGCACCAGCCTTGAGCAGAGCTAAGACCCTGAGCTAAAAGCTCAGACCTTGAGTTCAAGTCCTAGTTACCCCTCTCCCCCCCCCACACACAAACAGAATGGGGAGAAGGGGGTAGGTGGATGAGGGAGAGGAGAAGATGTGGAAGGAGTGGGAATAAGGGGAGAAAAAAATGGAGTGAGAAAGGAGGAGGAGGCAGCAAGTAGGAAGGAATGAACATGTGAGAGAATGATGGAGGAGGTGCTCCGTGGAGAAGGGACAGATCTTCATTAAATGATCAACTTGAATATGAGCTACTTCTGTCATGACGGTTGGGTTACAGAAAAGAAGCTGCACACCTGTAGAACACCCTGTCACTCCTTCATGTGTCCTTCAGAGGGCAGCTTAGTTTCCTGCTGCGTTCTCTGTCACACACAGAGGTGGCTCCAAAGCTTGCGTAGCTCCGAGGGTCTCCAGGTAGTTAGGGTCTGTACCAGCTCTTGAGCAGAGTTCCGCTGTGCATTTGCATTTGTCTTACATGGGATTTTGGTATGCTCTGGTTTCTTCCACTTCTTCTGGGGTATCTTTTTTGTGTTCTGTAAGCACCTTCGGGTTGGGGGACAGCATGGTTTTCAATGGTAGAGGTGCTTGTGTGGGGCCCATTATGTCCACAAGCTTAGCAAGTGCAGTGAGCGGCACATCCAGGTACTTGGTTCACTGAGTGTAAACCATGCCCAGAGGACCTACATTTGGCTCCCAAACTTCAGTGTGCTCTCTGCATTTGTGAGCCTGGAAGCAAAAATCTAATCCTTAGGGGGCCACCAACTGAATGCAGCCTGTTTGGGATGAGTCCACTGCCATTCTCATGGGAGATGGTACACACCGCTTCTCTACAGTGATAGTGTCCACTTGATGGCTTATACCCTTGTTCACATCCATCCCCTTTTTTTTAATGTGCTGATGCTGATTCTTATACCCTTGTTCATATGCACCCCTCCCCCCCCCGCCTTTTTTTCTGTGCTGATGCTGAGGTTTGCACTCAGGACCTCATGATCTCACTTGGCTTTTTTGCTCAACTGGCATTCTGCCACTTGAACCACACCCCTATTTCTGGCCTTTTGCTGGTTAACTGGAGATAAAAGTCTCATAGACTGTCCTGCCTGAGCTGGCTTTGAACTGGGATCATCAGATCTCAACCTCCTGAATAGCTAGGATTTCAAGCATGAGTCACCAGTACCTGACTAGACAGGCTTTCTTAAAATGAACAGAGAAGCCAGGTGCCAGTGGCTCATGTAATCCTAGCTATTCAGGAGGCTGAGAATCAGGGTTCAAAGCCAGCCTGGGCAGTAAAGTCCGTGAGACTCTTACCTCCAATAAACCACCAGTAAATCAAAAGTGGCGCTGTAGCTCAAGTGGTAAAGTGCTAGCCTTGAGCTGAAGAGCTGAGGGACAGTGCCTAGGCCCAGAGATCAAGCCCCACAACCGACAAAAAAAAAAATGTGTTTGAAACCTCCTAACTTGTATGGTTTTGTGGGGTTTTCTAAGCCAAATAAATAGTGAAATCATTTTCACAGCTCAACTCTGAGCACTGATCTGTTCCTCTTTTTCTCAAGATCCAAGCGTGTTACTTCTACAGCCCTTCCTCCTGTCATCCTGCCCACCTGTGTGGGCTGCTCACTTGCAGAAATGAAGGCAGCATGTTCTTATGGGATGCACATCAGGGTGTATATGTCCTCTAAATGTTAGAGGATTCACTTAAACCAGAGCCATCTTTGAACAAAGCCCTAGGGCAGCAGGAACCTGAGTCTAGACAAGATACTCCCAGAGTTTGGATTAGATGGAACTTACTGTATTGTCCATCCAGCCAGGTGGCTATTGACATGTATGCTGTAGAGTAAATATATTGAAAGGACCTGGACTAAGCTGTGGAGTGGAGGCTGGGGGTTGGGTATGGGATTCTCTAAGGAAGCAGTGCTGAGGCTGAGCTGAATCTGAGTTGGCTGATGGGGTGTAGGGAGGGGTGAGGGGTGGGGTATAGGACTAGAGGTGGAATTACAGGTAGAAGAGACACCTTACGTATGCACGCCTTCTGGCTTCCCATTATTTTCTATAATTATTCCTGGGGAAAGGAAAACCACAGAAATGTTGGGGGGGATAAAGGGTGAACCATTAATAGTAATACTCACTTTAAATTTGGGGGTAGGTCCATTCAGTATTTAAAAATTAAAGGATTCTGAAGTTTATAATCGATTTAAGAAGCCATTGATAAAGAGAATGACTCAAAAGCAAGCAAGCAAAGCAAGAGGGTGAGGCCCTGAGCCAGGCTTTGGTAGCTCACGCCTGTTGTAATCCTAGCTGCTTAAAGGAAGCTAAGATCTGAGGATCTCAGTTTGAAGTCAGCCTGGAGAAAAAGGTCTGTGAAACTCATTTCCAGTTAAGCACTAAAAAACTAGAAGTGGAACTATGGCTCAAGAGCCACAGCCTTAAGCAAAAAGCTAATGGAGAGCACCATGGCCCTGAGTTCAAGCCCTAGTACTGGCTTAAAGAAGAAAGAAGAAGTACACGGAGTTGTTTCCATGGGAGGTAGGGTTTGTAGAACAGTTTCTTCATGACTTTGAACAAACTGGATGTTTTTTGAGTGAGGCTCACACCTCATCCATTTCCAACAGTGGAGGCAGAGGGTATCTGGTGAGGATAGAGCCACACTAACTCACGCTGTCTCACCAGCCCATCACCATGGGAGGTGTTACTTACCGGGATCAGCCTTGGCACAAGGAGTGCTTCGTGTGCACAGCCTGCAAGAAGCAGCTGTCAGGGCAGCGCTTCACAGCCCGGGATGAGTTTGCCTATTGCCTGACCTGCTTCTGTGATTTGTATGCGAAGAAGTGTGCTGGATGTACCAACCCCATCAGCGGTGAGTATCCTGGGGAGACCTGCCCGCGGCCACACATGGGTCATCTGCCTCATAGAACATCTGAAGGTCAAATATGGCCTGGATTTTGTCATGTGGTAGTGTTGATATCCTGAAACCTCCCTCTCTCCAGGCCTCCTTGAAGCTGTTCTCAGCATGCCTTTCTCCTTCCCACTTTTCTGTCCTTGGTACCTTGCCTACACATCAGCAGGTGACTTCTTCCCCCCAGCCCACCTAGTAACTGGAAGCCTGTGGCCTGCTGAGCATGGTGAAAACTGGCATTCTCAGGTTTAGCAGCAGAGCTGGCTCTTAGAAGTCGTATAGGGGTGTGTGTTTGTGTGTGTGTGTGTGTGTGTGTGTGTGTGTGTGAACTGGTTCTGGCTCTTAGAAGTCTTATAGGTGTGTGTGTGTGTGTGTGTGTGTGTGTGTGTGTGTGTGTGTGT
>NW_012267410.1:1218862-1246747 GCF_000151885.1 Dipodomys ordii
GTGTGTGTGTGTGTGTGTGTGTGTGTGTGTGTGTGTGTGTGTGAACTAGTTCTTGGGCTTTAACTCAGAACCCTGGCATTGTCCCTTAGCTTTTTGATGTATTTTGCTTCAGGATGGTCAATGGTACACTCCACTTGGCCTTGATATTATAGTGGGGGAGGGCACCTTACACTTTCGATGGAGATTGGTCATCAAACACGAGTCAGAAGTCAAAATGAGTTACTATCTTGGTTAAAAATAACGGAGATAAGCTGGGTACCAATGGCTTATGCCTTGTTACTCAGGAGGCTGATAAAGATCACTGTTCAAAAGCTAAGCTTTCCTGGCTGGAAAGTCCCTAAGATACTTATCTCCAGTTAACCATTAAAAAGCCAAAAGTGGCTATGTGACTCCAGTGCTAGCCTTCAGCACAAAAGGTCAGAGGCATTGCCCAGGTCCTGAGTTCAGCCCAAAGACCAGCATATACAAAAAAAATATTGGAGGTAGCCTAGCCCCAATGGCTCTTGCCTATAATCCTAGCTACTCAGAAGGCTGGGATTTAAGAATCATTGTGATCCAAGAATCACTATTCAAAATCAACTTGAGCAGAAAAGTCCATGAGACTTTTATCTCCGATTAACCACCAAAAATTTGTAAGCAGAGCTGTGGCTCAAGTGGTAAAGTGCTAGACATGAGCAAGAAAGCTCAGGGACAGTGCCTAGGCCCTGAGTTCAAGCTGCAGACTCAGCACATACACAGAAAGTATATACTGGAGCCTAGGGTGTAATTCAGGAGTAAAGTGTGAATGTATTAGACTTTGGCAATGCAAAGGTAGACTCTGGTGGCTCACATCTAGCTATGCAGAAGGCTGAAACCTAGAGGATTGTGGTTCAAAGCCAGCCCAGGCAGAAAAAACTCAAGTGTCTATTGCCCAATTAACCAGCAAAATGTTGGGCTCAAAGCATGGCTCAAGTGATAGCGCACCATCCATGAATGAAAAAACCAAGTGAAGTCAGGTGCTGGTGGCTCACACCTGTAATCCTAGCTACTCAGAAGGCTGAGATCTAAGAATCGTGGTTCAAAGCTAGCCCGGGCAGGAATGTCTGTAAGATTCTTATCTCCAGTTAACCTCCAGAAAACTAGAAGTGGCACTGTGGCTCAAGTGGTAGAGTGCCCGCCTTAGCTGAAGAGCTCAGGGACAGTGCCCAGGCCCAAAGTTTAAGCCCCCCATGACCAATAAAAAGAAAATGGAAAAAAAAATTTAAAAAGCCAAGTGAAAGTATAAGACCTCAGGGTCTTGTTCAAACCCCAGTACTGGTGGGGAGAAAAGTGTCTTTCCAGCACTAGCACTTTATAGTGAGATCCTCCTGTGTCAGCAGTCCATCTTCCTCCATTGTGACCCTTCCACTTTCCCTGTACCCTTTTTCTCATCCACCTGTGTTCCTTAGCTCCAGTTTCTAGAGCTCATCTCAGGATTGGCTCTCTGCAGGACCAACCAGCCCCTGCCATTATCACTCTTTCTGTGAGGCCATTCAACCTTTTCCTCTTCCAACTCCCTGTCATGATTCATTAAATCACACATACATGGAGCACCCAGCAAAGGCCCAAGAGAAACCTGCTCCATTTTCATGGAGCTTCATTTCAGTGAAGAGCACAGTAAGTAAACAAGGAGAGCAGATACTTTTCCATAGAATTCATCCCATTATTTCAGAGCTCCTGTCTGCATCTGCTTCCTAATGTTTGTGAGCGCAAGGCTATGCACACTAGCTGGTTATATTTGAATTCTTAGATGATAGGCACTAAAAAGTCATCCTGTGTCCATCACTCTTTGGAAACTGCCATAGATCAAACCAGAATTCCTTTCTCAGGCTCAGCTGCCCTTTCTCCGTCCTAGTCACACCCTCTCCATCCTCCTTCGCCCATCGTAAACTCTTCTCTGTTCGCAGGACTTGGAGGCACCAAGTACATCTCCTTTGAAGAACGGCAATGGCACAACGACTGCTTTAACTGCAAGAAGTGCTCCCTGTCCTTGGTAGGGCGGGGCTTCCTGACAGAGAGGGATGACATCCTGTGCCCTGACTGTGGGAAAGATATCTGAAGGCAACACGGAAGTGCATAGCTGTGGTCTCACACAAAATTTATTTGTTTTCTCTCAACCAGGCAACATTTGTGTTCTGGTGCTCAGCAGCCACCTCAAGTCTTTCCACTCTCACCACCCAAGCTATTTTCATGTTCACTGAAGCCCTTTTCATCCTTTGTTCTAGTTTGGCCCTAGGAGAAAGAAAGCCCTTCTGTAAACCCTGGGTTTGAGTTGGTTTGGAATTTTTGTAATCAAGGAAAACAAACCCAACTGTAAACTCCCTGTTGAATGACGTCTTTATAAATGCATCTTCCTTTCACTGCCTATTTAATTTTTTAAGTGCAATTAACATTTGTCACAAACTTGAAAGTTTGCCCAGGAGTTGGTATCTGCAGCTCTATAACTTCCTGTTATGTAAAGCCAAGAGCAAGATTCTATGACTTAGAATAAAATTATTTAGAGCAAATTCTTTCATTGGCGTGGGTATGTGAAATAACAATTAGATGGTGAGGTTCTCAGAGTGAATAATGAATGGTTTTTTCACATGGCCCAGAGATTGAAGTGCAGGTTTCAGTGCATCAGGGTGATGTTAACTGACATTCTATCACACCAGCTATTTAAAACTTAGTACTGTACACTGCCTGCCATGCCATTTTCTCTCTCTGCCTCCCTCCCAAGTTCTCCCAGGATGGAATGCTCTACATTTGATGTATGAATAGCAAATGAACAGCAGAGTAGGAAGCCAGTGGCAGTGAAGCCAGGTCTCAGGTCGCTTTCATGAGCAGAGCTGGGGCTCTGTGCCATCTGCATGGACCTAGATGTTACACTGTCCTGCCTTGTCTTCAATGTGAAGGACACGAGCCACTTGAAGCCAGAGACACTCTTACTCATCCTGATCGTCTTAACACCCTAACAAGTGAGGGCAAACTGGCGCCTTGAGGATTTCTGAAAAGATAAGCCAATAAAGAGAAAAACTCAGTCATAGTGCTGTGGAACTGACACTCCTACTTCAGCAGAATCCTGTAAATCACAATCTTGGTTTAGCAGTACGTAGTTGGGAAGCATTGAGCCCATTGTTTTTTGGATGCATTGTTTTTTGGAATGGTGGCCTTAGTCACCTTTGTCCTTTTGCTTCCTGAAACAATATGATTTAAAAAAAAAAGTTGTGGGGGCTGGGAAGGTGGCTCAGTGGTAGAGTGCTTGCCTTCCATGCATGAGGCCCTGGGTTCGATTCCTCAGCACCACATAAGCAAAAAGAAAAAAGCCAGAAGTGGTGCTGTGGCTCAAGTGGTAGAGCGCTAGCCTTGAGCTGAAGAGCTGAGGGATAGCACCCAGGCCAAGAGTTCAGGCCCCACGACTGGACCAAAAAAAAAAAAGTTGTGCAGTCAGAAATCCAGTGGGAATTGATTTATGCTGGCATATCTATGCTAGCATAGAGCTACACAATCAATTTCTTAATCTGGCTGGCGGCCACTGTGGGAAATGTTTGATAATTGTGTGGGCTGCATTTTCTAGATTTATAGTGGACCAGAGTTTTTGCTTTGAGTCAATTCTACCCCTTCACTCCAGATTTCATTCTGAAACAGCTTACCTGTTCTTCACTAAAACCATAGATACACCACCACCTTACCTGACCTAAAATTCCACTTCCTGTTAACTGGAACAATCCTTTCTGGAATACCTATTCTGAACAAAATATATTTTAAATATATATTTTTAATATTGGAAGCATTAGAACATGATCCAAAGCAGGAGGATAAAAGGAGTGAACATTTGTGAGGAGAGAATGACACTAGGTGACCCTCCTGTTTTTATCTAGGGTGGGCCCCTGTGGGACTGTTAGAAACTGTTAGAAAGTCACTGGCTTGAAGAACCTGAGCCCATGTGGAAGAAACAGTCTCTGTTTCCAGTGGAGTAACTCCTGGGAAAGAGATCCCCAAGCTCTTTAATTATTGGTAGCTGAGCTATAGTCGGGAGCAGGTGGAAGTATACTTCAGGCAGCCTGGCCAGAACTAATGCCCTGGGGCCTGGGGAGTGTATACTAGGAATTAAGAGTGTGAAGAACTGGTGATCCTCAAGTCTCTGAAAATGTCCATAAAATCAGACAAAAACACATTTGGAAAAACCTACCACTAACTCTCAGCAAGAAGAGTAAAAGTCTACATAGAGCCTTTGAGCCTTTCCCATGGCAAGCTGGCCTCTAGGTGGATAGGCCAAGAAGAGAAGGGCTTCCTTTCCTCCCAGCTGCTATTCTAGGGCTCTGCTTTAGGGGTGTCAGGCCTAGGGTTCCAACTGCCCTGCCCTAATCTGATCATAGGGTAGAGGTTCCCTGTTGGGAGGAAGCAGTGTGAAAAGCCCTAGGATTACCAGTGTACAAAGAGGGGATGCCACTCCAGAAGCAGGTTGCTGCCCAGCCCCTAGGGAGAGGCAGGCCTTACAATTCTAGTCAGCCTGAGGGGATTGTTTCTAGGTACCAAGAACAGAAAACCTTGTGTCTAAGGAGCTTGTCAAAACTAAAACTGATCTTGGTGGCAAGCAATTCAGTAGGGGCTGATAGAATGGAAACTATGACAGAGGCAAAAAGCAAAATGGCAGAGCCAGTTCTGTTGAACATTATCAGACATATCAATAAAGTTTTTTTAAAAACCAAATGAAATTTCTGGAATTGAAAAAATATTAACTGAAATGAAAAAAATCCCTTAGAAGGGAGGGGCGCAATAGTAGATTTGAGTTGGGAAAAAAAATCAGTGAACATAAAAGACAAACAATATAAACTACAAATTTAAAAAAGAGCTCCTTAAAGAAATAAGATATACCACATGTGGACCAACAAAGAGAAAGACCAGGAGAGAAAAAGGAACCAGAAAGAAAAATCTTAACTAAGCTGAAAAATCCCCAAATACAATGAAAAATATTGACTAACAAACTCAGAGGAGGATAAAGAAGAGATATAAGTACCCATTGGGATTCAAAATACAAAGGTAAAATGATACAGCTCTGTGGTTACAATGTAGCGTTGCACATGTACATGAAAGTATACAAATTTACAGGCAAAACAAAGCTATGGCAATACAAGTTAAGGACAGCGGTTACCTCTTTGGAAGAAACATGAGAGCCTCTAGATTGCTAGACACGTTCTGTATTGTGGGTTAGCAAACTATGGACTGTAGTTACCTTTTTATTCAGAGAAGCCCTACATTGTGTGTGTGTGTGTGTCTGTCTGTATGTATGTGCATGTGCATGTGCACACATACTGGGGCTTAAACTCATAGCCTTGAACTTACACTTTATTTTTCCACTCAAGGCTGGCTCTCTACTACTTGAACCAAACTTCCAGTTAACAGCTTTTTCCTGGTTGGTTGGAAAGAAGTCTCTCAGATTTGTCTACCCAGGATGGCTTTGATCCTCAGATCTGTCTCCTGAGTTCCCAGGGTGACAGCCATGAGCCGCCACCACCACCTAGCTTAGGGCCCTACATTTTCTACATCTGGCCCTTTATAGAGAAAGCTTGACAGCCCTGCCTTGTTGTCTACCTTCATTTGGGGAGTGATTGCAGTGGATGGGAGCCAACATGTGTGCATGTGCATGTGTACACCACACACATATTTTCACTGAGCTGTATGAGTTAAAAATGACTATTCACTTATTTTACTGTAATAAAAAATACATTAACTTGTGTGTTTAGTTTCTTGTAAACACCGAAAGCAAACTTGCTTGGCATTTGCTTGAATATTCTTATATGAAAACTTTGGGTTGTCTCCTTGATGCTTTTGTAGCAGTTCATACAGAGAAGTTACCTAGTCTCCTTGCAGCCTTGGACAACTGAATTATGCTCATCAATGCCCTTTAAAGATTTCTCTGTGTGTGTCTCTGAGACTCAGAATGTATCTTCCTGAAAAGATGATTTCCCTCACCACTGTCAGGTACTGGGACTATGGTCAAGTTGCTTCCTGCATTACTTCTACCATTCAGTAGATGTTGAAATCAACCCCATTGAGAGCAAGCTTGCCTGTCTCCATCCCACTTTGTCCTTTATTTCTTCCCTATTCTTCCTTACTGCTTTCCTGTTCTTTCCTAGGTTGCTTTCTAGTTCATCTGTGTGGTTTTGTTCCCTGATGTCATATAGTTTGGAATGTTCCTTCCATTAGTCACCAAAACCACTGCTGAGTTTCAACAAAGCATCAAAATATGGCCCTCTTCTCTGGATTCTGGCATTCTCTTAGGTTTTGCCTATGAAGTGCTTTTAATAATTGAAAAGAGGGGGGAGGGAAATGGAGGCATGTCTCAGTGGGTAGAGCACCAGTTAATGAGCAAAGAAAGCATCAGGTACCAAGCCCAGTCTCGCAAAAAAAATTAAAAAATTTTTTAAATGCAGAGTAAGAAGTCAGCGTCTTTTTCTCTATTTTGAACATATGAAAACTTTATCATAAACTGTAATACTTCTCATTAATACAGTCTACAATGAGGTTTACATTGATTTTTATATACCTCAAGTGTCATAAGCTTCAAGGTAGATCTAAACTATCTTACAACAAATACTCAAATCTGTGGCGTCACAGAGGCTATTGTGAAATTCTTTTTTATAGTTGTATTTATTAGCACATTATATTGTGCATGTTATAATACATTATGTTTTACATATAGATAATTTCAAGTCAAATTTGCCCCCAAAAGCTTTTGATTTTTAGGTAGTTAACTTACTTCCTTTCTGTGCCTGAGAAGCTGCAATTTAAAAAGATACACAATAATGTAGTTGTGAAACTTTTTAAAGCTGTGTGAGACAACTTTAAATTCAAAAGATGGAGCTTTAATTCAAAAGAATTAAGAGACCCATTAGATATTTCAGCTGCATTTTTATTATATACCAGATGATCATGCACAAAATTTACCTTCTTAAGTGCTAAAATACCACTTTTCCAGTAATATTATTAAGGTATAAAGTAGGAACTTTAAATCAAGTTGTACTTTAATAGTAATAGTATATGTGTTTTTTATTTAAAGTAAGTTGGGCTAACTTAAATTTTTTATTTTAGATTTCCTGTTTTTTTTTTTTTGGGGGGGGGGTGTCCAGTCATGTGGCCTGAACTCTGGGCCTGGTGCTGTCCCTCAGCTCTTCAGCTCAAGGCTAGCACTCTGCCACAATGCCACTTCTGGCTTTTTTTTCTTTTTGCTTATGTGGTGCTGAGGAATCGAACCCAGGGCCTCATGCATGCAAGGCAAGCGCTTTACCACTGAGCCACTTTCCCAGCCCCTAGATTTCCTGTTTTAAAAGTAGAGTCTGACCAGGTACCAATGGCTCACACCTGTAATCCTAGCTATGCAGGAAGCTAAGGATCAAAGCTCAAAGAGCCAGGGTAGGAAAGTCCACGAGACTTTTTTAATTTTGATTAAGTGATTACATAATTTCCCAAATTTCACAGTATTGTGGGATAGTGATGCTCAGTTAAAGTCACAAACACATTGTAACTTTCCTGGAGCAAATTGTCTACCACGGTTATTGTGAAATTCTTAAGAGTCTACCTTCAACCAAAACCATGATAATCATCAAATCACTGGGGTAACAGCAGTTTTACTTACCAGGCTGTCCCTCTGAGGACAGTGAGCATGGTCAACAGCTCAGTACACGTCTGTCATGTTTGTCTCTGAACAAAACTGATTGTGGCTTATTAATAGTGGGTTTTTGTTGTTGTTAATTTTGTGCCTATAGTGGTGCTTAAAGTCAGGGCCTCATTCTCTGGCTTATCTTTTTTCACTCCCAGTTGGTACTCCATTCCTTCAGTTCCCCCAGTATCTTTAGTGAACACTTCACCTTGGGGAACACCTTAGAGAAATGTTTGTGAAGGAACTTAGTGCTGTTGGCAGAGCAGAGCCTTGGAGATCAGCAGAGAAATCCTGTCACCACCAAGGTAAAGCCACTGGCATCTACTCAACACACTGACTTGCCACAACCACACGTAATCCAAACTGTAAGCACTGGACCCTGGTAAAAACTTCCTTGGGAAAGATTTTAAATTAGCTATGCTAAAGCTGAATACAAGCAGCATTAACTGATATATCATTTAAATATAGTGTTTTAGAACTTGAAGCATATAAATAATTCTCAACTACGTTTGGTAATGCTCATCCTGACAGGACACCTCTGCGTACCTGGCTATGAAGTGACAAATGGAAAGGTCTCAAGATTAAGCACATGGAAAATTCTCTGTACTATCTTGACAATTTTCCTGTATCCTAGTGTTTTAACTTTATTAGAAAGTTTAAGAAAAGTATATAGCAAGGTTAAAATAGGCAATTTCTTGCTATTAATAAAAAAATTAGTTGAAATTTCTGACCTAAAAACAAAACTGTACTAGAGGAAGAAAAGGTGTTTAGGACTATTATATGCTTAATTGTCATTGATTAGGCTTTTGGGGGACAGTATGGGCTTTGTAGGCTGTCACTCTGCCACTTGTGCTACATCTCCAGCCCAACTTTCTGCTGGCTGTTTTGGACGTACTGTAGACTCTAGTGAACTTTTCTGCATGAGCAGGCCATGAACAGCAATCCTCTATATCTAAGGCTTATTATTTTTTAAGCCTGATTAAATTTAAACAATTTGTTAACAACTTCTAACTGCTCTTAGAATTCAATCCAAAATCCTGACCACAGGGTCCAAAATAATGTGGCTACCACTTACCTTCTCACTTAATTTATAACACTTAGCCTATTTCCAGTCTTCAACACACAGCTTTCTATTCTAAAGCCTATAAAGCATCAAAACTTTCCCATTCTGCCCTTATCTGGTGGTATGGCTTGTACTGCAGGGCGGCCAAGCACCTCTAACGCCTCCCATTTTACTCATGATTCTAAGTCAGCAATCTAGACTGATATCACCTGGGACAATGATGCATCTAAAGTCAGCCATCAATTAGACTCATACAGGTGACTAGTGGCCATGCATCTGGCAGTTAATGCTGGCTGTCAGATGGGCCAAGTCTTCCCACTAGGGAAGCCTGGGCTTTTTCACATGGTTGCAACAAGGTCCAAACTTGAGAACAGCATTTATCTGATCAAGTTACAAGACTACTCCACATACCAGTAGTAGGTAAGAAGGTTGCGTCTTGGATGGGAAGAACAAAGTAAGACTATGCAGCCATCTCAATTTGACCCTACTGCTGTTTTTTATTAATTCACCCTTTAAATACCTTTTTCTGTCAAGTGCCAGTAGATCATGTTTGTAGTCCTAGTTATTCAGGAGGCTGGGATTGGAAGATCTCAGTTTGAAGCCAGTCTGGGCAGGAAAGTCTGAGATGCTTTTCTCCAGTTAACCACCAAAAGTCAGAAGTGAAGCTATGGCTCAAGTTAAAAAGACTCAAGGATAGTGTCAAGGCTTTTAGTTTAAGTCCCAGGACTAGACCAACAATATGTGTGTATCCTTCCACCCGCCCGAGTTGAGACAGAGTTGGCCTCCAACTCGCATACCTCCTGCCTCTGCTTCCCATGTGGGGGAATACACGTATACACAGAGCCTTCCCCAGTGCTTGCAGTTGTCCCCACTAACTTTTCCAACCCCCATCACCTCAGGATTCTGTTTTATATCCCTCCCATCACCATAGTTACCCATTTTTCACTGTTCACTTACATTTTTCCAGTGAGTTAGGGACTAACCTGTCTGTTTCACCCCTAAAATCTAGAACACAGGCTCTTAAAAAACATGCAGGCAATTCACACACCTTATTTTACAACAGGGACAACAACTAAATTATTAATCCAAATAGTAAAAGCACTTTAATAATTGCATTTCAGGAAAAACAATCTAAATGGAAATAAGACTTTTACTACAGGCAAGAAAATGAAAGATCTACTTTTTCAGGTGCAAAGCAGAAAAATTACTGATTCTTTTCCAAGTGATTTAAGTTAGAGCTTCAGTTATCAACTGTAATAACATTAAGATAGTAACATTAAGTTTAGAAATGAGTGGTTTATTGAACAAATCTCTTGTCCCATTTTGTTAGGGAAGCTTTGCATGGGAAAGTTCAAGGACTTCTATTTTTCACTCCCAGTGTGTCAAGGCAGTCAACTTGTCAGCCTCTAGTCCCAAACACCAAACCACTCGAACTCACAGCAGGGCTCAGGATGAAGCTGGACTATTTGGACCCTGCCTGTTCCCCATCAGACACACAGAGGAGGCTGTGCTATAAAGAACGATGTAGTTTATTCAAAGACAGATCACATCATCAGAATATTTTTCCATTTTATTTTATTTTTTATGAATGGCAGATCTACTCAAGATAATTATATTCAGTTTAAATAAAGACTTAAAAGACTTTTACATACAAAAATGTACAAGTTCAAACTTTTGTGTACTGAGTTACAAAACTTGAACAGGCATTTAATAAAAGAGCACACTTAAGAACATTTGACCATTTGTTAGCTTCTAAAAAGTACTGAAGTTCTACAGTAGTAGAGGAAGCTGTTACATACATTTATGATTTAATCTACTGGCAGTTTTACTTAATGTAAGTTTTAAAAAAATCATTGCTATTCAATGACTCTCTAGATCAGCTTTAGAATCATCTCTCAAAATCTAAGTCAACCAAAACATTTCAAACAAAAATTCCAATTCATAAGAATTTAACACTAGCAAATATAGCAAAGCATCAGAGTAGCAGCGAACCGATTTTCCAAAATGGCTGTTAGCTATCTAGAGGAAGAAGGTTATCTTGGAAAATTGTACTGCTGTAGGAAGCAATTTAGTGCCTGGGCTGCAGGTCCTGAGACTGCATAAACCACATGGCAGTCTGTGATCCCTCAAGTTTCAGAGGACTGGGACTCAAGTCTATTTCTACCCTTTACTGAATGTGTAGGGCCAGCAATATGACTTGCAAATCTCAGACTGATGCTTAGAATCTAGAGAATCGAGGAATAAAAGAAAGAAAAAAAAATATAATGGGGGAGTGGAGGGGACAGGAAAAGGTAGAAGAGAATTAAAAAAAAATAAACCAACCTGCTAACACCAGGTTGTGGTACCTCACAAGTCACCTATTAAATAAGATAACTGGCTCTATTGGAATACAGAACCAAGAGCAACACAAAGATTATTCCAAAGTGGTTCACCATTCACATCAAATCTTCCTAAGCTTTCCTAGACATCCGAGGAAAATACAACTTAAAAGCTAAGACTCCCAGTGGTGCTGCGCCCCAGATTTGTAGCACTAGGTCTGCTTCACTATGTGAGAGAGCCAGTGGCGGATGAGCAGTTTCCACATGCTGCCGAAGGCATGGCACTCACTCTAGGATGGGGGAAACACGTCAAACAGTGCACTGCAGCACTCCTCACCTTTCAAACTCATAACAGTTCAATAATATGCTGCTAGAAAAGCACTGACTCTGATGTTCATAATATAAACTTCAATTTGAAGCAACAATGTTACACAGTTCAGCTGTTATTATCAACCTACTCTGTAAGTTTATAAATATACAAATTAAAAATTAATTTCAGAGTAACTAAAAGTTCTCACTGACTTAAAATTGTCAAATTGCTAACTCTCTCCTAACTAAGAGAGAAATACAAGTGGAAGCTGAAGGATAACTGAATACAAAATATAATTTGTCATTCTACCTAAAACCTGAACTTTTAAATCTTAATATTTACGGAGAGAATCACAGTTCTCATCCACAATATGCGTCAGCCATCAAGTTAATAATATAGTAAAACTTACTATAGCATCAATAATTTATGTAACACTAATATGTATATCCATTTTGTCTTGTGTGTTATAGACTTAGTCCAGAATAAAGGCAGAGCTGATTAAAAACTCTAGGGTTAGAACTTACCTGTAAGGCTGAATTAATTTTTTGTAAGGCTACTCACTAGCTGAACAAGTTGTTTTAACAAATTGAAAGAGGAAAGAGATTCCTCTAAAACTCACTGGAAAAGGGTCAACCTCAATTTGTATATATATATATATATATATATATATATATATATTAAAAAAAGTACAAAGTATCTTTTGCTCTTGGTTAGAAATACATAGCAGAAAAGTAGATACTAAAACTCTTGAACATAATGTGAATACTATTTTCTCATTGCCTTCCATTATATTGGAAGTGACAGTCTCACGCACAAAAAAAAAAGAAAGAAAGAAAACCTCTTTCCTACATGGGATAGTTGTGTGGGAAGTTGTATGTGTTACACAACAGGAGGCCTCAGTCTACTAGAAGTCCATTCTCCTCTGCAGCACCATGCAGTGAATTTGGATTCCAGTAGCCTCTCTACTGCATACGTCAGAGCAGACCTTTTGCCCCTCACTACCACACTTTCTGTACTCTCCCAAGTAGAATTCTATGGCTCCCCATCAATTCTCTAAACTTTCTGCTACCAAGTGCCATCTCTAACATGATTACTCAGCCTGAAGATTTTTAAATCAACTTCATTTTTTAAGAGAGTAAGCTCCTAGAAGGGAATAACAGCTAAACTCAGAGTGAGATCACAGGCTACTCACAATAGAGTAGGCAGGACTGCTACTAGACAAGGGATGCTCCAGACAGCTCACAGCCAATCCTACAGTATGATCTCAGGGGGAGGAGCAGCAGCAAGGAGGAAGCACTGCCTTTCCTTTTGCTTTTTACAGGAAGAAGCAATATAAGCAATTGAAGAAAGCAATTTTATCTGTACATTCGCAATCGTTTTCTAGAAGTATTTACCAAGATGCTTTCTTTGGTGAATCCTTGAGGATGCATAAGGTAATATTTACTAAAATGCTGTAATGAACTATTATAATGCTTAGGAAAGCAAATTAACAGAAATGGTAGTAAATTACTAAAGTATTTGCATTAAAAAAGAATCTCAAACTTCTTCAAAGACTCTGAAGGAAACTAGTAAGAGTAATTCCTAAAGTTGGTTAAATGTTTTATGCCAGGTCTGCAGTTAATGATTTGAGGAGGACCAATTTAAATGATGTATATAAAACCATTATTTAACAAAGAAATTCCTAATCAAGATGTGAGAGGCAAATTTTTTTAAGGGAGGGAGAAAAGACCTTATCTTCTTAAGAAAATTCTGCAATAACCAGAATCTCTGTCAATACTGTCAAATGTATGTGCACTTGTTTGAAAAACTTGTTACAGTTATATTTACATTTTTGGAAACATCCCTTCATGGCCATGTAACGTGTTGTATCTTCCTCTTTGCTTCTGGGGGCTTCAGGATAGTCTAGTAAAATATAAGAAGAAAACAGTTCATTCCTACAGTTCTTTTTCATTTCAAGGACAGCTAATAAACATTTAAACCACCAAAGTTTACTACTACTATACTAATAGAAGATCACTGCTGCCACCTAGTGGGATTATATGTTGCAAGTTTTGGGAAACAATAAGCCTCCTCTGGTTTCCATGTTTCTTTTTTTACAAATGTATACACATCACTGTATACTTAAAAGATACCTGGGCTTAGGCCTTATCCCACAACTAGTAAAGTCAGAATACACAAGAAGCAGATGTATGAGGCTGTGAATTCTCTGATTTGATTTTCTGGAGTATCCTTAGGTGAGCCACATGGGGGCTAAGAAGTACTGATTGTTTTAGACCCATTTCCTCTGCCTACTCACCTCTTCTTTCAACTTTACAATCCATACCCAGTGAGATATCTTGACAGTATGAGAAATAATTCACATTGTATGTAAAACGTGTGTGCTTATATCTCAAAAAGTCTTTGAGGCTCTCTCATTACAGTATTTGAATTAAGGCTTATTCTTCTAGCTCATTCCATATACTGTTCCTATCTCCCACAAAAGTGTTGAAATAAGAATGGAGGCAATGTGTGTCTGGAATCAAACAGACTTGTATTCAAACTACATTCTGGTCCCTTATTAACCCTGAACAAGTTTGTATACTAAGTAACTGATATCCTATACTAAGCATATGAGATCCCAGCATCCAAATACTTCAATACAGTAGAATACAAATAACAGATTCCCTTAACTTCTCTTTCTCCAAAGCTATGTATGTGTGCAGGGTAAAACAGGAAAGTGGTAAATATAAGAGGAGATCCTAGTGTAGGTTTTTTTGCTGGTACTGGGGCTTGAAATCTGGGCCTGGATACTGTCCCTACGCTCCTTTTGCTCAAGGGCTAGCATTCTACCACTTGAGCTACAGTTCCACCTCTGGCTTTTCCTGTGATTAACTGGAGATAAGTCTCACAGACTTTCCTGCCTGGGCTGGCTTCAAACAGTGATCCTCAGATCTCAACTGCTGAGTAGCTAGGATTGTGGGCATGAGCTCCTGGTGGCTGGCTCTGGTGTGAGTTTCTGGAGAAGGAACTCAGGGGCCTGGAGCTTGCTAGGCAAATACTCTTATCAGATGAACCATACCTCAACCATCTGGTGTGGTTTTAAGGTAAGTTCAAACAGACTTAAGGTTAAAGACCAAATGCTACTTCATGTACGACCTTGGACAAATTACTTACATCGTAAATCTCACTAGTCAAGTTCTCTTTTTACTCTCAGTATTTCTCTCTCTCTCTCTCTCTCTCTTTTTTTTGTTGGTTGTAGAACTTGAACTCTGGACCTGGGCACTGTCCTTGAGCTCTTCAGTTCAAAGGTGAGCACTCTACCTCTTGAGCCACAACACCACTTCCTAAATATTTCTCTTTTTCAGTCCCAAGATAGTGGGAGGAGCTCATGAGAAAAACCAAGGAAAAGCACCTCACTCTAAGTATTTTAAGCAGAAATAAATTGACACGTGAATTTGTGAGGTGTGTGTATACACACATGCATGTACCAGGCCTATGGCTTAAACTCTGATCCTCTTGCTGCTTACTTGGCTTTTCTGCTCAAAGGGTAAACAGAAATAAATTGAGTACAGTCTCAAAACCAATAATCATCATGGATTTTTAAATTCTAGGGCTCAAACATATAAATAATTAGACACAGAAATCAGACAAATTAAAAGTAGGTGCCAGTGGCTCAGGACTTTAATCCTAGTTACTTAGAAGACTGTGATCTGAGGATTGTGGTTCAAAGCTAAGCCTGGGTAGGAAAAGTCCCCTGAGACTCTTATCTCTGATTAACCACCAAAAAGCCAAAGTGGAGCTGGGGCTCAAGTGGTACAGTGGTAGCCCTGAGCACAAAAGCTCAGGGACAACACCCAGGGACTAAGTTCAAGCCCTAGGACTAGCACACATACACACAAAAAAAAGAAAAAGAAAAAAAATCAGTTTATTAACAGGTCCAAGAGGCATTGCATTCAAACTGCAAAGTTAAATGGGCCACACATACGCTTTCTCTTGGGCACTGGTGAGCCTGAGGCCTGACCCTTTGGGTCTCCAGTACAGTTTGAAGAGGGGTTAGCAATGCATAGGCTCTGAGTTGGGCAGTAACTGCTGATGCAACTCAAAAGGCTGTGAAGGAGTCAAGGTGCATAACAAAGCAAGTGAGTCTAGGGAGTCCTAAAGTACCCCTAAGTTCCAGTGAGTGCTTCTGCCCTCAGAGCCATTATGCCTTCTCTTAGGATACCCTGTGGAGATAGGCCTTACTGGATAACCAGTGCTTCACGAATGTTATACTTGGGTAGGACAGTGGTGATCAACATGGCTTGGAGCCCCAACTTGTGGGCTGGAACCTCAGCTCTTGGCCACAGATGCCCTAGTTACAGGTATGGGAGCTGAAGGAAGCACATCTATCATCTAATTGTTTATTTCATGCATACATATTTACTCTGGATCCTCTTGGAGGTGCTGGATTTTGCGGTCTTGATTATTCTGCACAGGGGTCTTACATTTTACCTGCTTTAAAATAGCTTGCAGGGCCACTGGTCAGCCTTTATCTGGGAAACATATAATTAAGTGTATAATAGTTCTACTGGAAATTGTACATGCTAAGTATCCTAATATGGCCTTTAACAATCAGTGCAGTTTTGCCAGGTGCCAGTGGCTCACACTTGTAATCCTCGCTGCTCAGGAGGTTCAAAGCCAGCCTGGGCAGGAAAGTCTGTGAGATTCTTATCACAAGTAAACCACCAGAAAACCAGAAGTGGAGCTGTGGCTCAAGTGGTAGTACACTCGCCTTGAGCTAAAGAGCTAGGAGACAGCGCCCAGGTCCAGAGTTCAAGCCCCATTACCGACAAAAAGAAAAAAAAAAAATCAATGCAGTTCTGAAGGAAGAGCCTAAACTAGCTATATTGCCTTCCTGACAGAGGAGCCACCTGACCTCTCAAACTGTATCATCAGAGTGACCCTTCTTTTTTCCCCTCTTGCCCTTACCAGAAAGCGAAGTTAATTATCAAAATTCTGTTACAGTTTGATGAGGAGACAGGTTTTAATCTCTATACAAAGGATCCCATGTCTGGGTGTTTTCAAGTCATGGCCCACCAAAGAAAATAAACCTATCTTCAACTTACCAAACCAAAAGCAAACAAAAGCAAGCAAGCAACATAGCTGACCCATCTTGGGCTACAAGGTGGACTGCTCTAATTTTATACTTTGCATGGCAGCCATACACTACTTACCACAGCTTCTGCTTCTTCTTTAGGAGCAGCTCGCTTCAACTTCACAGGTGTAGTTGCAACAGGGGACAAAGGTGGTGACTTCATGGGACCTGAAAGACTTTTCCTATGCGTTAAGTCATGGTTTGGTTTATTGTCATTATTGTATTCCATCTTATCGTTCGTAGGCAAATTGGAAGACAAAATTAGGGGTGAAACACCTGAAGAGGAATTTGATAATTTTTGAAAGGCATTATTGGGAAAGCTTGCCTGAGGGGGAGGCTTGAGTCGGTCATTGTCTCCATTCTCTGTCCTTTTCACTTTGATGCATGTACTTGTTGAGTTTCCATCAAACACAATAAGGGGTCTTTTCCTTAACCCATCTACAGTGTTACTCCTGAAATCAAAGAAATGCACCTTTGAAAAATACCATCTGGGATGGAAAAACAATTTACTGGAATTCAAAGTTAAATCAATAAAGATTTACTGATGAGTCTTTTTTTTTGTCGGTCATGGGGCCTGAACTCTGGGCCTGGGTGCTGTCCCTCAGCTCTTCAGCTCAAGGCTAGCACTCTACCACTTCCAGCTTTTTCTGCTTATGTGGAGCTGAGGAATCGAACCCAGGGCCTCATGCATACAAAGCAAGCACTCTATCACTGGACCACCTTCTCAACCCGATGAGAGTCTTTTTAGTGGGACTACTAGAAACTTGATGTCCTCTGTAAAAAAAAATAAATTTCTGGGGCTGGGAAGATGACTCAATGGTAGAGTGCTTGCCTTGCATGCATGAGAGCCTGGGTCTGATTCCTCAGCACCATATAAGCAGAAAAAGCCGGAAGTGGCACTGTAGCTCAAGTGGAAGAGCACTAGCCTTGACTGTGTGCCCAGGCCCATAGTTCAGGCCCCATAACTGACCAAAAAAAAAAAATTGTAGTAATTTATTTTAAATTATAAAATGTTTATTTAAAAAGAGCTTTATTATACACATAAGATATAGCTATTTTTGAAACATCTATTAACCACTAAAAGCTAAAGCATAAAAGAGTTTCCAAGTAACAACAAATAATGGATTAATGATATGGTTATCTTGACCATGACATTTTAATTATTTTGGAATATTAACCCAGCCAGGCAGGAGTGGCTCATGCCTATAATACTAGCTACACAGTAGGCTGAGATCTGAGGATTACAGTTCGAAGCCAGTCAGGGCAGAAAAGACCATGAGACTCTTTAACCAAGGAGTAGAAGTATGGCTCAAGTAGCATAGCACCAGCCATAGGAGAAAAAAGCCAGAGAGAAGCCAGGTGCTGGTGGCTCACACCTGTAATCTTAGCTACTCAGGACACTGATCTGAGGATTGAGGTGCAAAGCCATCCCTGGCAGGAAACTCTGTGATACTCTTATCTCTAATTAAACACCAGAAAACCAAAATTGGAGCTGTGGCTCAAAGTGGTACAGCGCTAGCCTTGTGTGAAAGAGCTTAGGAGCAATGCCCAGACCCTTGTTCAAACCCCACAACCAAGGAAAAAAAAGAAAAAGCCAAATAGAAAGCAAGAACAAAACCTACATAAATATACCAAGACTAGCAACTTTAATAGGAAGCTATTTAAGTCTTCTGTTTAGCTTCTAAAAAAAAATCACATTTCCTTTTTTAATAGTAAAGGCAAATAGCATTCAATTGTGCTATTATAGATTTCTTGGGTTTTGTTTTTTTTTAAGGCTCTGGTCTTGGGGCTTGAATTCAGAGCCTGGGAGCTGTCCCTGAGTTTTCATGTTCAAGGCTGGCACTCTACGACTTGAGCCACAACTGTACATCTGCCTTTTGGTAGTTTGGAGATAAAAGTCTCACAGACTTTCCTGCCTCGGCTGGCTTCAAACCACAATCATCAGATTCTCAGCCTCCTGAATAGTCAGGAGGAGTGAGTACCAGTGTTACTCAATCAGATAGTTCTTTTTACAACAGATTTATGAAAAAAATTAACATGCTAAAAGAACTTGAGTAGTCATTCAACAAGAATATATCAGCCTTGCCACTCAAAGTGTTGCTCAAGAACAACAACATCAACACCCTTTTTGTTTTTGCTAGTCCCGGGGCTTGAACTCAGTGTCTCACTAGCACTCTACCACTTGAACCACAGTGCCACTTCCAGCTTTTCTGTTTATACATTACTAAGGAATCGAACCCAGGGCTTCATGCATGCTAGGCAAGCACTCTTAACACTAAACCGCATTCCCAGCCCCAACATCAGCACCCTTTGGTAGCTTTAAGAAATGCAAAGTCTAGGAAGAGAAATCAGCATCTTAAAACCAACATTTTAGCAAGATTCATAAATTGCCTGCCAAGCTCACCAACTCTTGGGTTACCAGAGTATCATTTGGTAGAAGATGAAAAATTGGCTCATATAGGTTCAACCCAAGGTTTAACACTGAAGTTGGAGGAACATGGTCCTAACTGACATGACCATGAGCATGCTACAGCACTTCCCCGAATCCCAATTTCTCTGCAAATAATAACCAGTTCAACGATACAAGATATCTCAGATCCTTCTAACTTGAATAGTCTCATTCAAGGAGCAAATTACAATTTGTGTGGGTGGTTTTGTTTTTGTTTTATGGTGTTGAGGGACTGAAACAGAGCCTTATCTATGTGACGAAAGCACTCTGTCATTTGAGCTATGCTCCAGACCTCCAAACTACAAATGTTTAACATAGAGCCAAAGATTCTTTCAAAAATAATACTAAGGGACTGTTATATGAAGTTTTGCTTTGAAGGAACCTCTACCTAAGCACTGAGAGTGTTTCTTTCCAGTGGCTTACACCTATAATCACAGCTACTAAGGAGGCTGAAATCTGAGGATCTCAGTGTGAAGCAGCAAGGGCAAGAAAATCTTTGAGACTCATCTCCAATTAACTACCCAAAAGCTGGAAGGACAGCTGTGGTTCAAGTAGTAGAGCACTAGCCTTGATCACAAAAGCTCAGGATCAGCTCCCAGGCCCCAAGTTCAAGCCCTAAGAGCTGCACACACACACGTGCACGCATGCATACACAGACACACACACACAGACACACACACAGACACAGACACACACACACAGTTTCTTACTCTCACAATGTGCTGATAAAGACAATATTGCCTGAATAAAAACCAAAAACAGAAGGTATATGCAACACAACTCATGAGGTTGTGACACACTAACATTTTTTTTCACCAACTAAGCAAGGAATTTTCCCTTATTTTTTTTTTTTAGTTGCTAAAAGTACATTGCCTGGTTCATTTTAAACAATAAGTATTTTTTTCCCTTAAGTTTAACTGGGGGAAAAATACAAAATTTTACATGTGTAAAATAAAAACTAGAACCACTAAAGGTACCTTTTAGTCTCATTTTTTATCTCATGTAGTTCTCTTTTTTTTTCCATCATTTTCCCCCATCGATTCTTTGGCAAATCCCGCTGAGGCAATGGTATAGCATGCTGGACATAAAGATCAGTAAGGTTGTCTTTGTTTATTCTGACATCATTTTCAACAGCTATGTTCTTCTGTAGGAAAGGAAACAAAAATAATTTCAAAACAAAATCTTCATTTAAATAACTTCCTAACATGGTAAAACATGAAATAGCAGATGATAAAACCATTTTCACAATCTTGAATCTTTTGCACACACACTTTCCTAAGTACACTAAGGCACTATTAGATGTGGTATTAAAGTACTAAAAATATTGGGTTCTGGCTCATCTAGAGACAGTGATCACATTTCCTCACTCTAACAAAGACTGCTGTGCAAGAAACTAGTTAGCCTTCCCCTCAGATTGCTGAAATGGAGGCTGTCTCATTCTATATGCTATGCTACATGTATCTCTAACCTCTAATGTAGAGGTTGTTGTTTGGGGGTGGGTTTTTTTTTGGGGGGGGTAGAGATTGATGCCAGAGTTTTGTATATGTTAAGCAGAAGTCTTTTTAAGGTACAGTCCAGCTCCTGTTTTGCTTTTTAAATTGAGAGTCACAACCAAGATTTGAAATACCACAGAAGCAAACTGCAGTTCACTTTCTGATGACAGGAAAAATAAGGCCTTCCAACAGCCTTCCCTTCCCTTCCAAGTACCTTCTATATACTAATTCCTACCAAAATAACTTCAACCATTCTCCTGTCCTAATTTCTTCTGGGTATCAAGGAAAACATACAGCCAAGGCAGAGGAATAGTTGTGGAGACAATGAAAATACAACAGGTTCTACAACTCACAATCCAGAACATATTTGAACAAGTGAGAAAACATAGAAATGTCCTCAGTCCTTTTTTTTTGTTTTAAGACAAAATTTTCTTTTTGCTCATACAGAGTACTACTGCTGATTTTCATCTAGCATTCACTCAGAAGTTGGGTAATCCTAAGTGATGTCCCTTAGATTTTTTCACTCAAGGCTGGCATACTTCCATTTGAACCACACCTCTACTTCCAAATATTCTGGTTAATTGGAGATTAGTCTCTCATACTTTCCTGACTTCAAACCTTGATGCACTTGTAAGTGTAGCTTTTACATGTGAAAAACTGACCAATATATGTCTCTCCCATGAATAATAAAAGAGCAGATAGGATCTCTTAGTCAATTACTAGGAATAAGATCATAACGGGACACATACAACAGTGGGACACATACATCAGTGTAATTAATAAGTAGGAAAAATTTACTCTTCAGATCAGACTTCCTCACTATGACCTTCAATAATCAGGATATTTTATCCTTTCCATCCCTCATTTTTCTCATCTGAGAAATACTCTCGTAATACCTCATAAGGCTATGGTCCGAGCGATGAGATAATCCACCAACAGTAAGTGTCCAACAAATGTTCGGCTGTCACTACCAGAATTTCTCAGCTGATTATTATTTTTCACATGTGAGCTGGTTATTCAATGTATCCTATCAAGGAGCAAATTTCCTTTTGGTTATTGATATGAATTAGTTGTACAGGTGGTTTCATGGAGACATGTCCATAGACACACACAACACCAGGATCATATTCATCCCCTTTCTTTTCTCAAACCAGCCCTCAGATACCAGCCTCCTGAGTATCTAGGATTACAGGCATGAGCCACCAGGCTCTGGAGGTTCTATTGGAAAGCATGCCCGGAGGATTGACAGGCAGAAAATAGACTTCAAAAAGCACTGCTTTAGAACAATGGTTCTCCAAGTGTTGTTCTTGAACTATCAGCCAAATACTGGTTTAAAAATGCAACTTTTCAGCTACATTCCAAATTTACTTAACAATGATAAATGAGGACAGAGCCCAGAAAATTGTGGGCTCCCAACAGGCCCTTGACCATTCTGAAATGCTTCAAAGCTTGAGAACCATAGGTAGGAGGTCACTTTTAAAATGATATACTTAGCAAGAAAGCTTCAGATATAGTACTGAAGAGAAAACTACATGGAAAACAAAATATACCATATAAAACCTTATGGAAACTTTCCTTAATTCTACCACTTTAGCTTCCCTCCCCACCCCTCCCAACCCTTGGCTTTTTCTATTCAAGGCTAGCGCTCAACCACTTGAGCCACAGCTCCACTTCAGGCTTCTGGTGGTTACTTGGAAACTGGAATCTTGTGTACTTTTCTGACCCAGCTGGCTTCAAACCACGATCCTCAAATCTCTGCCTCCTGAATAGCTAAGATTATAGAAGTGAGCCGTACCAACACCCAGCAACATTTTTGTGTTTGCTCCCTATCACCGGCCACAGCTGGTGACAAGCGTGCACGGCATGGAGAGCCCAGAATTCTCCTAACTCTGACATTTATACCTAGTGACTGATGTCTTTAAACGCGACGAAATGCACCGCTTCTCAGATGTTTTCCAGCCTCGAGAGCCCACGATTTCTCTTCTCCAAGTCTACCCTCCTTTTCCCCCATACTGCTGCTGGGGCTGAAACCCGGTGCCCCGGCGCTTTTGTGCCTCTGGGCTGGCTTTGAACTGCGATCCCCCAGGATCTCCGCCTCCAGGGTCGGTAGGGTTACAGACACGAGTCCCTCGGGCGCCCGGGTCCAATTCCTACCACTCCGTGCTGCGTTCCCCGCCGGTCCTCCGGCCCTACCCTCACCCACCGACTACGGGGGGGGGGGGGACGGGTGACCCTGATGGATGAACTCCGAATCCCGGCAGGTCCCGATCATCCAGGCGCACCTCGGTCGGCGCGGGGGGCGGGGGCAGGGCAGCCCGGACCGGTCGGGGCAGGCGGAGGGCGGCACAAACCCGGAGGGGCGCGCCCGGGGCGGGTGGCCTGTCGTCCCCGCGGACTACTTGGAACCGACCCGCCCGCTTCCCCCCCCCCCGTCCTCCGCCCCAGCGCGTCCAACCTGCTCTAGGGTGAGGAGAAGAAACTCCTGGGACAGCAACTCCGGGTGCAGCAGCAGTTCCGAGTCCGTGGAGCCGCGGCCGCCTACATCCCCCGCCATGGTTTGTTGTCGCCTGGAGACCCCCGTCGACTACCCACAGAGCTCCGCGGAGGAGGCGTCCCGGAAGTGACGTCCGGGGGCGGGGCCTCTACTGTGAGGTCACTCGCCGCGCGCCGCGCACCCGCTGACAGCTTTCGTGATGGTGGGAGGAAGGGGGCGCTGGCGCCGGCCGGCCCCGCGCTTTCCAGTGTGGAGGGGGGAAAGCGGGACTTTAGATGAAGAAAGGATCGGTGTGCCAGGAAGGGGCGGGGAGGGCGAAGTTCACCCAGCCTGCCAAATCCTGTCAGTCAGATCCTGCGGGAAGAGAGGGAGAGACGAGTCCCGCCACCTGTCCTGCCTGGTCGCGCCTCCTCTGACGTCCCAGGGCCCTGGGGCCAAGGCCCAAGGGCTTCCCAAAGGGATTCTCGGGTCAGCCTGGAGCGTGTCGGGCCAATAGGGTCCTCTTATGTCTGAAATTGCCTTGGTCCGTCTTTCCTTCCCTCCCTCCCTCCCCTCCTCTCCCTCACCTTCCCTCCTTCTCTCCTTTTCTGTCTTTTGTATCGTGTACCACCTAATTGGCCTGTAAGCTACAGACTTTGTCGCATTCATTCGCTGTTAACTTGCGTGCCCGGGACTTAACCGCTCAAATATTTGTCCCCTGTTTAATATCGGTTTAGGATTAAGAGGGATGAATCAGATCCTAGTATTGTATACCTATAGAGACAGGTCACCATGAAACCCTCTGAGTACAGCCAATACCAATAACAAAAGAGAAAGTTGCTCCTTGAAAGGATACATTGAATTACCAGCTCACACGTGAAAAATCATTACCTGAGAAACTGGTCGTGATAGCCGAACATTTGTTAGATATATTTACTATTGTTGGATTATCTCATCCCCCGGACCAATGAGGTCTTACCAGAGTGTTTCTCAGATAAGAAAAATGGGAGTTCGAAAGGATAATTTCCTGATCATTGAGGTCGCAATGAGGAAGGCAGTCGGATCTGAAGAGTAAATTTTCCCTATTAACTACATTGCCGTAAAAGTATTTGGAATAGATTGTATGTGTCCCATTTATGATTAATTCCTAGTAATTGACTTGAAATCCTATCTGCTCTTTCTTCATTAATGGGAAGTCATATATCCCCAATTTTTTCACATGTAAAAGCTATACTTGAAGATGTGCTGAATATTTGTTTGAATCCTCTATAATAAAAAAAAACCATTGCATTGTCTACAAAAAGTGAAGAACTCTGATCCAACAGATAACATGACAAGAGTACTGGAAAAGTAAGTGAAGTTTTGAAATAAGGTACTGCTGAGAAGTTTTATATTTCCCTTAATAATTTATGTGAAACTTGATATAGAGAAACAATTTCAGAGCTGAGGGAAACAATTCTCTCTCAGAATCAGGTGTTGATGTCTCATACCTGTAATCCTAGCTACTCAGGAGCCTGAGATCTGAGGATTGAAGTATGAAGGGCTGCTTAGGCAGAAAAGTCTGAGACTACCAAAAAGCTGGAAGTGGAGTTGTGACTCAAGTGATGGACATCAACCTTGAGAAAAAATGCTAAGGAACAGTGCTCAGGTCCTGAGCTCAAGTCCCAGAACCGGTGCATGCACACACATAGACACTCAAAAAAAAAAAAAAAAGAGGCAGTCCTCCAAAAAAAAGCTATTTGCTTGATTACTTTCAGACCAGGAGCTGATCTGAAAGAGATTGTGACTCTGACTTCACTAGAATATTGAAACTGAGTTGAATATTCTAAGTTGGAATTAAGTATCGTAGCTTCATGGTATAACCTGATATTCCATATTAAAAATCTGATTTGCTGTCACTATAATAATACTAAAATTAGCATAAGTGATATCATTGTCTCTGTCCCCTCCAGTGGAGGCACATGGCAAAAGCAGCTGCCTTAGAAAAAGCCTGGGTTTGTAACCAGAGCTACGTTCAGATATTATTCGGCTACATGGAGAGCATAGGTAAGTTTGTGTCTCAGCTCTTCTCTTCCTGAAGAAAATGTCGAACTAATACCTTCTGTGAAGAATAATCAAATAGAGATAAATACTTGGCTTGGAGTAGGTACTATTGCTTCAATATCTAGGTTTTAGAAAGTTATTGGGCCATAGGAAGCAGTCTTGAGACCAGGAGAAATAGCACACTTTGGGGTGGCCCAGATCTGGATTATAACACCATTTGTACTCTAAGGATAAATATTTCATCCCTCCTTGCTGTAGCCTCCTCATCCCTGAGATTGAATTAAAATGTTACCTCACAGTTTTGTAAAAAGTGGAGCTAAGGTGATTAGGTCAAATGCCTTTCCCATTGCTTCCATCAGGTTGTTGTCATCCAAGGAGAGAAGTGGTAGGGGTGATGATATAACAGGAAGCCAGTTTAATAGCCTGGAAATCCAACTACAAGTCCTTGCTTCCTGTGTTTTCTGAACCTATCACCTAGCCTGAAACTCAAATGTTCATCATCCAAGACTGGTATGTGGAAAGATAAGATGTTTTTTCTTTCTAGTTTTTTTTTAACTTGTTCTGGTTTAAGAGGTCTTTCTTGCTTTGGCCTGAACTTTCCAGAGAGAGTTTTTTTTTAGGGACCTATTTTTCAACCAGATGCAGCTTCATCCAGGGTGTGTGTCTGTGTGTGCATGCATACTGGTACTATGGCTTAAATTCAGGTCTGGGCAGTATCCCTTAGCTTTTCTTTTTTTAAAAAAATATTTTTATTGAGATTAAGTGATTACATAAATTTCACAGTATTGTGAGATAGTGATATTTAAAGTCACGAACACATTTTAACCTTTACAAGGCAAATTGTCAGTATCCTGGTCTATGTTTGTGAATTCCATGAGCTTTGACAGTACAACTATTTCTTCCTCATTGGGTAATATGTGCATTTCTTTCCTTTTGCTTAGTGTAAGCTGTTCCCTCTTTCCCTCACATTCCCTCCCTCCTGTCGCAGCCCTTGAGTTGCTTAGTTCGTTTTCTTCAATGTCCAGTGCAGCTGATGGTCCCCTCTTATATATTTCTCCCTGTTTCCCTCTGATTCTGTGCCCTCCTCCTACTTCCCTCAGATGTGCATATATATATATGAGATATACATCATATCTCCTTGAATTTTGGATTTAACATTCACCTATCAGAGAGACTGTGCCACTTGTCTCTCTGATCCTGGCTTACCTCATTCAAATGATTTGTTCTAGTTCCATCCATTTCCCTGCGCATACCATTATTTTGTCCTTTCTAATGGCTCCATAATATTCCATTGTATATTGGTACCACAATTTTTTTGATCCATTCATTTGTAGTGGGGATCCCTTAGTTTTTCATTCAAGCCTGGTGCTCTATCACTTTGGCTACAGCTCCACTTCTGGATTTTTGGTGGTTAATTGGAGATAAGAGTGTCATGGATTATTTTGACCCCACTGGCTTCAATTCTCAATCCTCAGATTCTAGCCTTCTAAGTAGTTAGGAAGTGTGAGCCACTGATGCCCATGCAGTTATCTTTGGGACTCACTGTTAAAGAGTATGCTCAGCACATATAAGCCCCTGGGTTCAAACCGCAGCACCCCCCCTAAACAACAACAACAACAATCCAGTTTTAATAATTTATTTCATCAACGTTGAACACCAAATTGTCAAGAATATTTTTAAAAGCCATTTGCTGGTGATACATGCCTGTAAATCCTAGCTACTTAGGAAGGAGGATAATAATCTGAGGTTTCTGATTTGAAATCTGCTGGAGCAGACAAATTGGAGACTCATCTCCAATTAACCAACACATGCAGAAGTGGAAGCAAATGGTAGAGGCCAGCTTTGAAGAAGCTGAGTGAAAGCATAGGCCATGTGGTCAAGCTCTGGTACTGGCTTGTGTGTGCGCACACACACATACACACTTTTTTTTTTAATGGTTGAATGTTTTATACTTACAGAAAGACAAAGAAAATAGCAGAAAGCCAGATAGAGCTACTCCTTGCCTGAAGTGTATGCACTCACAAAGAAGGTAGGAAGGTGGAAAGTAGTCAGCAATGGTAGAGAATGCTTTGTGTCTGTGCATCTCTTCATCAGCCTCCATTTTGTTAGAGCTTATCCTTTTCACATAAAATACTTCTACCATATCTGGCATGGGCCCAGAAGCTATTTGACAAATATTAATAGATGAAATTAATGATTCCTTTAAAACCATATAATTGATACTTGTTCTTAAATGTAACAGTAGAAAAATGAGCAATTTAAAATTAGCTTATGCAGGGGCTGGGAAGGTGGCTCAGTGGTAGAGTGTTTGCCTTGCATGCCTGAGGCCTTGGGTTCGAGTACTCAGCACCACATAAGTAGAAAAGGCAGAAGTGGCACTGTGGCTCATGTGGTAGAGTGCTAGCCTTGAGCTGAAGATCTGAGGGACAGCGCCCAGGCCCAGAGTTCAGGCCCCACAACCGACAAAAATAAATAAATGAATGAATGAAATGAGCCTATGCAGATGTTTGAGCACGTTGTGTAATCTAGGTGGTTACCTAGTAGTGCCTGTCATTTATGACTTAGACTCTTGAGTAAGTTTTGGTAGGTGTTTTTAGGTAGAATCCAGTGGAGCTGTGAATCAAGCGGCAGAACCCACCCCCGAGTGAAAAAGCTAAGGCCGGGAGTTCAAGCCCCAGGGCCGGCCTAAATAATACCCTGCAAACCTCAGGGACTGGCGTTCAGCCCTGGGCCTGGACCAGCGGGGGGCCTGCTGGTCCCCAAGGCGCAGCCCGGTCGGGACCCAGCGCTGCTAGGCAGCAGCGGGACGCAACCTCCGGGTCTCCGTCCGTCCGTCGGTCCGTTGCTTTCACTCGTCCACCCGCGTCCGCCCGCGGGGCTGCGTTGAGCCTCCGCCTCGCCCACTGCGGCGCCGTCAGCCATGGCGCGGGGGACGGAGGGGG
Organism: Dipodomys ordii; assembly: GCF_000151885.1. Taxonomy (NCBI): domain Eukaryota; kingdom Metazoa; phylum Chordata; class Mammalia; order Rodentia; family Heteromyidae; genus Dipodomys; species Dipodomys ordii. The sequence continues at coordinate 1,246,727 of NW_012267410.1, forward strand.
CCAGGCCGCGTGTGCGCGGAG
>NW_012267410.1:1247220-1337559 GCF_000151885.1 Dipodomys ordii
GTCTGCAGGACCCGAGCAGGTGTGCGGGCGTGCGGGAGCGCGGCGCGGGAGGCAGGTATTCCTTTTGGGGTGAGCGAGTGAAATGTTCCCGCGGGAGTGCGATGGGCGGCCGTGAACGAGGGTGTAACGTGTGTGTGTGTCCCGGGGCAGAGTCCCGAGCCCTCGTCCTTGATTTGGGATTCTGGAGAGAGAGGGACAGAAGGACAGACCCCCGTGCCTGCACCCATGCTCCTCCAATCCTCGGTGTGGAGCTGAGGTTTCCTTCCTTCCTTTCCTGGATTTAAAAGAGCTGAAATTCTGGGTCACACTCAGGCCCGAATTATTCCCAGAACTGGAAAGACTAGGTAGGCTAGGGAGTGTTACCTGAGAAGACCTAGGCTGGGGTCGGCTGTACCCCTCACGGCTCTTGCGGGCAGGTGGAAGTTGGTCTGCTTCCTTTTCTGTGTTACACAAGGATGGTTGGTTATTTTTTGACTGGGGGTTGTCCATTAGTCCGAATCCGCGCTTGCTTCTGTGCAAGAGTTGGTAGGTGACTCCAATCTTGGCTACTTTGGGGCCCTACCTTGGGGAGCACAGAGTGTGCCTTCAGCGTGCATCCTGAGAGAATTTTATCAAGTGCTTTTGGCAGATGTCTGGTCATTAGGAAAGAAGGCAGAAGAGGTGGTGAGTGTGGTGGCAAGTTAAGGCCCTGAGAAGGTGTTGAAGGAGGATCCTGCTGCCAGTATGGGCTGGTCCACCTGGAATCAGGAGAACCGTATGGAGAGGCTGTGGTGCCAGCTACTTCCTGAAGGTAGTGGACAGCCTTCTCTCTTTTGGTCAGCAGAGCTGGTGGACAGCTGAGGACACACAGCTTCATGGTCATGGTCAGATAGGAAGGAACATTGGGCCAGCTGCTTCCTTTTCTTTTTCCCTTCGTTTCTGCTAGCCAAGCAACTTCAACAGTCGTCACAGCTGCCTCCTCCATGTGTAATAAAAAGCTGCTTAGGATACAAGACACAGCACTGACCAAAATTCCCTGGAACCTGCCCTCCCCCATCTGTGAAATGGAACTGTTGCTCCAGCTGTGATGAGAGCTGTAAGTTCAAATCCTACTCCTGCCCTTCACAGCTCTGATCTTTGGTCAATTTACTGGTCAAAACAAGGCTGCCATTACACAAAGTATATGAATTCTAATAAGAAAATGTATATGGACAGTACCTGACTTAGAGCCTGGCACTTGCTAGGGGCATAAAAATTGTTACCAACTATAAATGAGAGTAGAGAGCTATGTTTCACTTGGATCTGAAAAATGTGTGATTTTATGTTGTGATTAGCTTTGAAGCCAATGAATGCTTTGCCCTAGAGTAGTTGGACTTGTGACTTCTGAATTCCAATTGGCTGTACACATCTGCACTTTCTCTGAGTGGCATTCCTCTGGTCAGAGGGACAGAGCTGTTTACCACCATAGGCTCCCAGGATGGATTTAGCTTTGGCCTGAGCTTCCCAGAGACAGATTTTTAAGGGACTTATTCTTCAACTGAATGCTATTGCATACACTTTTGTGTGTGCGCGCGCACACGCGCCGATACTGTGGTTTAAACTCAGAGTCTAGGCACAGTCCTTTAACGTTTTCACTCAAGCTTGGTGTTCTGCCACTTAGCCATAGCTTCACTTCCGGCTTTTTAGTGGTTAATTGAAAATAAGAGTGGCCTAGACTTTTCTGCACCAGTCAGCTTCAAATCTTGATCCTCAGGTCCTAGACTTCTGAGTAGTTAGGATTACAGACATGAGCCACTGGCACCTGGCTTCCATCCAGTTGAAGGGATTGAAAAAGCATAGAACCCACTATTTAAAAATACTGTATTTCCTAGGCTTTATTTGCAACAAACATTTCTGATTCCTTTTTTAAAAGGGAGGGGGGAGAGTTCTTATGGTCTGTTCCTTTATGATAATGTTAAAATTTTGTGATCCTTTAAGAAAACTCAAGGAAATTCTACTAACAGTTTAAGCATCATCTTCATCTTGGTCTGAATCCAGACCTCATTAGAAATACATTAAAGTAATCATTTGTGGCAGCCAGGTGTTTGGATTCTGCTGAATAATTTGGCTCAGCCTTACGACTCAGCTCCTCTGTGGCAAACCTGACCCGTTTTCTTTATTAAAAAATATGTAACTACTCAATGAATGTAGAAATAACCAACTCAACTCGGGGTTGCCAAAATGAGATTGTATTCGGAAATCTTATGGATGACTGGAGAGCAAGATCTTCATAGTCAATTAGCTGCTGCTGAGTAAATTAAAGGTTCAAGAAAAATAATGTATGTGAATGAGGATACCTTCCTGGTGTCTTATATGCAGGTGGCGATTTTTTTGTTGCTATTTGCAGGCTCAGTACTGAGAAAGATGTTATGAAATAAATTCCTTAGAGACCTCTGTTCTCACTCTATAGCTTTCGCCTCCTCAGTCTCCTTCAGTTATAACTGTTGATAAAACTTAGTATGTATATGATGTGTACATTCATCTACACATGTGGATACAACATATATTCACAATATATGTGTAATGCATATTTATGGTATGTGTATGTTGCGTACCTTTGTGTGTGTGTGTGAGCACACATACAGTCATCCTTTACTCTCCATGGGGAATTGATTCTGAGGACCTTTACAGATAGCAAAGTATGTGGATGCTTAAGTCCCTGATATAAAATATAGCATAGTATTTGCATAAAATAGACACATCTTCCTGTATACTTTAAACCATCTGTAGATGATAGACAATATCTAATACAATGTAAGTGTAAGGTCTGCTCCTGGATGGCCAGCAGACTCTACCCTCCTTGCAGCAAAGTCTCCACCCAGTACCTGTGTTACCTAGGCAACTGGGACACCTGGAAGAGGTAACATCTGCATCCGCTGAGGTCACATCTTAACCTGATGTGGCCACACCTTTCTCTGCCCATACCCTAGATAAGGGCTAGCCCAGGCCCAGATGCTCTCTCTCTCTGTTCTTTTCTTGCTCTCTCTGCTCTTTTCTAGCTCTTTTCTCTCTCTTTCCTCTCTCTTTCCCTGCTCTCTCTTTTGCCAGCCACCTGGAGTGCCAACCTTGCCTGGTCCCAGCAGGTCTACTGAATAAACCTACCCCTTACCTGAATACCACGTGCATGCTGGTGCTGTTCTTAGTTGCCTACCTCTTTTTAAAAACCTAACAGTAAGTACTATGTAAGACATTATTATAATGTATTGTTAAGGGAATAATGACAAGTAAACATGTTTAGTATAAGACTTTTTTTTTCCTGATACTTGGTCAAATCCACAAATGTGGAACCCAGGGATGTTGGGTTGTGCATATTTCTCTATATGAAATAATTTTGGGGTGCTGGAGGTATGGCTCAGTGGTAGTAACTGCTTAGCAAGTATATGAGGCCTTGAGTTCAAAACCCCAATGTTAAATACACACACACACACACACACACACACACACACATACACACACATACACACACACACATGCTGGTAGTTTATGCCTTTAATTCTAGCTACTTAGGAGGCTGAGATCTGAGGAACAAGTTTTGAAAGGAGCCCAGGCAGAAAATACTCAAGACAAGATCTTATCTCCAGTTACCCAGCTAAAATCTGGAAATTGAGGTATAGGTCAAGTGGTAAAGTGCAAGACTTGAGTAAAAAAGCTAAGGAAGAGTGTAATGCCCTGATTCTGAGCCCTAGTATGGGCACAGTAATTAATTTTAGTCATTATGCCCCAGAAAAAAGATACCAATCACAAATAGTTACTTATAGTTTTTATTTCATGATGTCATCAAGATGACAGGTTAGATATTAAAATGTTAGACCTTTAGCTCTCCCCTCTCCTATCCTCTCCCTCTTGAAATTGGTTTGTTGTGCTTAAACTAATGAAAGCGTTATTATCTCTTTCACACTCACTCACATGCTGGTCAAGTGCTGCCTTAATTTTCAGAAAGGAAAAGTGGTACAGGCCAATAAATTTGTTGTTGATTTCTAATAAATTTCAAGATTATGCCATTAAACAGATGTTTATCAGACTTGGAAAACACCAGGCCAGCCTGGAGTGCCATTCAATAACAACAATTGATGTTACATAAACATATATATTCTATGTTGGTAGAAAATCTATAAGCACATAGATTGTCTCTGTCTGATTTACAGCAAGGCATGTAGAGCAGTAAGATTCTGCTTTTAGACCCACACTAGAGAAGCACGAGTTCTGCTGATCTCTAGTCCTTTTTGGGATGAGCTTTATCAGTCACTTTAAGGGCCCTCCCAAATTCTTGCTTGGAGTTGTTGCTTTGACCAAGAGGATCAAATATGTAGAGAGGATCTGAAATCATGCTTTTCCCTCTTGATACCCTGGAAAGAATGTGGCTCTGGAATTAGAGAACTTGAATAGAAATCCTTGTGTCATGATGAATAACTTCGTAGCCTTGGGCAAGGCATGTTATCTCCATCCCTCCATAGTAGTGTCTGTTTTGCAGCATCATTGAACGAAAGAAAGCAAATGGCAATATTGAGGGTCAACAGCTGATCTAACACATCACTCTGGGGCTTCCAGGAGGGGCAGCTAAGGGGTCTTCAGGGATGCTGTCATATGATGCTTTTGAGCCACCAGCCTATGAATACATCCAGTATGTCTACAGGCTTGAAGCAGCCTTTGTCTATATATGATAGATGTCTGAATGGTGTACATACATATGTTATGGGTACATCTTAGCATCTGCCATTCCAGGCTTTGAGCTGCTTTTGCAAACATATGGTACATATACAGATAGTATGTATAGCCAATGTGTGTAAATCTGGTGTGTCTACTGTCCAGGTTTGGAGGCAATGTGACACCTAGTTAAGGGCATGTACCTTGTAGTTAAGCTTCCTAGATTGGAATCCCAGCTGTCCACCTACTAGTTGTGGCCTTCAAACCTTCTAGATACACTTTCCTTCTTTGTGGGCCAAAAGCAGTGGGATAATAGTATAGAAGAAGTGTATGATGGAGTCCAAATCCCTGTGTACAGAGGAGACATTGACTCATGTAGGATTTTAAGGAGTACCCAAACCACAACTAGAACTCAGAATTCCTAGTTAATTGAAATGTTGTCATGTACTGTGCTCACCATTTATTGTGACTCACTGCTGGGACAGCCCAGGTGAGCTCTAAGGCCTTGGTCTTCACAGAGGGCCTCAACATTTCCCAGCCCCAGTGCTCATCCTCAGAGTCTCCCAGTGTTCATAGTCTTCTGACCCCAGCAAGAGTCAGCTCCCATTATCCCCATCTAGCCTAAGCCCTTATGTGGGAAGTATTTCAAAGGAGCAAAAGCCCAAATAACACCTCTCTCTCTTTTTTTTTTTGGCTGGGGGGTAGGAGGAAGTAATAGAATTTTACTATGTTGCCCAGGCTGTTCTTGAACTTGTCACAGCTCAAGGAATCCTTCACTTCAGCTTGCAAGTGGCTAGTATTACAGAGCTTCTAAGCTCTCCTCTTTGAAATGCATTCTCAAAAGGCAATGCTCTTAAAGGACTTATTCATACCTGGAATGTTAATCATTTTGCAAGCTTCTCAATAAAAAGAACATAAAATTGCTCCAGTAGCTCACTGTTATGGTTTGAGAATGAAATGCCCCTTCTAGGCTCATATATTAGGGCTTGGATGCCAACTGTTCCAGTGAGTGGATCCTGCAATCTCTGACCTAATCAGTGCGTTAGTTTCTTGATAGATTCACAATATGTTGGTGTTATTGGGAGACCATGAAAAGTAGGAGGTGGATATAGATGGAGGATTGGGTCATTGTGGTGTGACCTTGGGGTTTTATCTGCCTGGCTCCTTCCTGTCTCTCAGCTTCCTGTCTGCCATGATGTGAGCTGCTTTCTGTTACCTTGCTGTATTAGCCATGAAGAGTTGAAACCTTGGAAAAGGGTTCCTGAAATCTTTATATTAGGTATTTTGGTGTAGTCATAGGAAAAGGAGCTAATGCAGACACTCAGAGAGTCTTAGCTGGTTTGACATTTCAATTCTTCTTATATTTTGAGACATTAACACTCAGACCTTCTGACCAACCACCTCCTTTCCTGCTAGCATTTCATCCCCTTTCTTATGCTGGTGATGATTCCCAGGACCACACACATGCTAGGCAAGTGCTCTACCTCTGAACTATACCAGCTCTTTCTTCTCTATTCAGTTATTCTGCAGTAAAATAACCAGTAAACTGTGATTACATTTTTCACTTCAACTTTTTGTTTTGAAGTAATTCTGGGCCTACTGAAGAGCTGGAAAACAGTAGCATTCAAATACTCTTTTGCTCCTAGTGTACTGATCAAACTTAAGAAATTAACATTAGAATAATACCATTGATTAAACTATGCATGAATAGCTTTTCCCCCTGCTCTTTGACCCTCCCTCCCCCCTTTTTTTCTGATTACATCTAGTTACTGAGTCTTTGGCCTCTCATCATTAGTTTTTTCTGTGTCCCCCACCCCCCGCCCCAGGGATTCTATAGAAAGTCTCTGAGTGTTTCTAGTGCTTTCTCATTATTAGGTTGCTGCCGTGTACTTTGACAAAAATTCCACAGAGGTGACATGCTGCAATTACATTTTAATTACATTTAAATTTGGGGACTTGTTACTTGTCACCTCCCCCACCAGATGGGAGGAGAAGTTCAGATGAAGCAACCTGTGATCCTTGTGTCTCCACTGTCCCCAGGATCACTGGCCTAGTGAGCAGTTCTCTTCTCTGCCTTGGTGAGCCAGAGTGGGAACTGAGTCCTTACAGATTCCTTGTCTCTGCCATTAAAGAATTAAAAGGCAGAAAAGTGTTTAAGGTCAAAATAGAAGTTTATTTGAAAGTGAAAAATCCATGAAAGGATTCTCCTAAGAATAGGGCCCCAAAGAGGAATCCAATGGAGTCCTCTTTGAACAGGGTTTCCATAGTATCGGGCTCTTCCCTTACCTCCTTTCCTGGGCTTTGCACGATTGGTCCTTCTTACTGGTTGAGCAGCAACTTGAATGGGAACTCACCATATTATAGGAAGAAGCATTTGAGCAGGAGCTCAAGGCACTATGGAAACAAGAAGCATCATGATGAGCCACATGCTATCTACCATATGTTGTATTATGTCTGCCACTTTTTATCCCTGTTTGCCTAAAAGTTCCCCTTTCTTTCCTCACTTCTTGTTTCTCTGCATGTCTATATACTTCACATTTCCCTGTTAGATTACCTTGAGACTTAAGAGAAAAAAAAAAATTCCCCACCTAGGAGCCAACCATTGCTTGAAAAACAACAACTCCATGCCTTCTTACCATGAAAGAACTATATGTGTGACCATTGAGCCTTTAAATCATCCCTTCACGTGACTAGACAGTTAATACCTTTTTTTTTTTTTTGTCAGTTGTGGGGGCTGAATTCTGGGCCTGGGCGCTGTCCCTCGGCTCTTCAGCTCAAGGGTAGCACCCTACCACTTGAGCCACAGCATCACTTCCAGCTTTTTCTGCTTATGTGGTGCTGAGGAATCGAACCCAGGGCCTCAGGCATGGAACGCACTCTGCCACTGAGCCACCTTCCCAGCCCCCAACAGTTAATACTTTTCTTGATCTTGAGGCCATATTCATGGATTAGTCAATTCATATCCTAAGAAGAGAGAATTGTCACTTAAAGTTACCTCAATATGTCTTGTAGTTATGACTTGAAGTTTTGAGACACTAGTCGGTTTTTTAAGCAATTTTTTTATTGTGATTAAGTGATTACATAAATTTCACAAATTTCACGGTATAGTGATACTTAAAGTCACAAACACATTCTAACCTTCACGGGGCAAATTGTCTTTATCGTGGTCTATCAAGTTTATAAGTTCTGTGAGCTTTGATAATACAGATATTTCTTCCACATTTGGTGATATGTACATTTCTTTCCTTTTGCTTAGTGTCAGCTGTTCCCTCTTTCCTGCTCATTTCCTCCCTCCCATCGCTGCCATCCAGTTGCTTAGTTTGTTTTGATCAATGACCAGTGTAGCTAATGGGTCCCGCTGTTGTATGTTTTCCCGTTTCCCTGTGTCTTGTCCTCCTCCTAGTTTTCCTCAGATTTGCACATCAAATCTGTGGTCAGCAGCATGGGGTCATTTAGTAATGATTTGACCAGATGAGTGGAGGTCCTTTGTTTCTTGATTCTTGTTTACTTTGTTATAACTCCTTAAGTTTTGGATTTAACATCCACTTATCAGGGAGATGATGTGCCATTTGTCTCTTTGCTCTTGGCTTGCCTCATTCAACATGATTTGTTCTAGTTCCATCCATTTCCCTGTGAATGCCATTATTTTGTTCTTTCTAATGGCTGCATAATATTCCATTGTGTATAGATACCACAATTTTTGGATCCATTCATCTGTAGTGGGGCATCTGGGTTATTTCCATATCCTGGCCATTGTGAATAGTGCTGCAATGAACATGGAAGTGCATGTGTGCTTGTATCCTGGTTCCTGTTGTTCAGGATAGATGCCTTGGAGTGGTATGGCTGGGTCATAGGGGAAGTCTATATTTAGCTTCCTGAGGACCGTCCAGACTGTTTTCCAAATTGGTTGTATTAGTGTACATTCCCACCAGCAGTGCAATAGGGTTTCTGTTTCTCCTCATCCGCTCCAGCATTTATCGTTGGCTGAATTTAGGATGTGGGCCATTAGTAGTGGGGTTTTTATTACATATGTTATTAGGATTGGGGGTGTGGCTCAGTAATGGAACACTTGCCTAACATGCTCAAGGCCCATGGAAGGAAGAGAGCGAGAGAAGAAAAGAAGGCAGCGTGAAATGTACTGTTTCTTTAGATTGTGCAGGTAATTCTGTGAACCTTTTGAATTCTTCATAAGAGCCTGGAGGAATGGGAGGTGGTTTTGTAGGTGTTACCTATTAACATTTTACTTTGCTAGTTTATCACAAAGTACACATCTGAAGCTATCTGGCAATGGGAAGGACCCAGCCAATTTTAGTCCTTGTCAAGAGCATAATGTAAGGAATTAAAACGTTCTTTTACTGTTTGAAGGTTAGGGCTTGAGTCCAACATTAGACTAACAGGTGAAAGGGATGCAAATTTTCTATGTGAATATGTACAAGAGCCACACAAATATAAGGCTGAGAGGTCATACGGTGGAAGCTTACGTAGCAACCTGAGCTAATGAAAGCGAGGCAGATTATGAGAGGTTGAGGGGAAGGAAACATGGTGAATGCTGGGTGTCTTGTTATACAGATTAATCTCTCAGGTAACCTCCTTAGAAGACTACAAGGTAGTTTGAGCGTCCCTATCTGAATTCCAAAATGCTCCAAAATCCAAAGTCTGGTCAGTGTCCACATGACATTACAAATGGAAAATTCCATACCTGATCTATTGTGACTGGTCTCAGTCAAAGCTCAGGTGTGTTATATGTGTGGTACAAAAATACCTTCAAGCCATGTGAACGAATTGCATGTGAGACAAAAGAATTTTTATGTTTAGATGTGAGTTCCATTCTTAAGACATTTCATTATACATATGCACATATTCCAAAGTCCAAAAACCTGAAATCTGAATCACTTGTGGCCCCATGCATTTAGCCAGTCTGTGTTAATCTTTAGTCTTTTTCCCTGGGTCCATCCTAAGCAGGGACAGTACCTTCAGAGAAAAATGCTGCTTTTCCTCCCTATTTCCAACCAGCACACCAAGCCACCATACTTCAGAGGTTTTTGTTGGTTAGTTTTTGTTTTGTTTTCTTTTTTTAAAAATTTTTATTGTGAAAATACCATACAGAGGGGTTACAATTGCAAGAGCAAGGTAATGAGTACATTGCTTATCTTTTGTTTTTCCCCTACTATCCCTGCCCTCCCACCTCCTCAGCTACACTCCTCCCCCACCTTTTTGTTTTGTTTCTGAGCTCCAACAATAGTATAAGAAATAGCAGGGTGCCTGTAGCTCATACTTATAATCTTAGCTACTCAGGAGGCTGAGATCTGAGGATCAAAGTTCAAAGCCAACACTGGCACGAAAATCTGTGAGACTCTCCACTTGACCACCCCAAAAGTCCAGAAGTAGGGCTGTGACTCAAGTGGTAAAGCACCAGTGTTGAGCACAAAATCTCAGGGATAGTGCCCAAACCCTGATTTTAAGCTCCAGGACACACACACACACACACACACTCTCTCTCTCTCTCTCTCTCTTTTGCAGGCCAGGACTCATTCACACACACACACACCCTCTGCAGGCCAAAAGAAAAGTGTACACAGCTACATCCACCTGACCTCTTTGAACCTCAGCACACCAAGAGAAGCATCACAAGCTTGGGGCTGGTGCTTGTCTGAAGGAGGATAAAGGGTCAACAAATGTGAAGGCTGGCTGCTGTTTCTGCTTTGGTACTTTCTTCCAGCTGACTAAGGCCATTCCCTGACTTGCTTGGACCCTCCAGTCCAGGTATCATGCTGAGATCAGGAGACACTTGGCTCCTGCATGTACTGGTTTCCTTGGTCATCTCCGGACTGCCTAAGACATTCTGGTCATCACAGCAAAGGTCTTGCAGATTGTTTTTACCTCCTCCGCTGGCTGGTTTGCTTTCACTCTGTCCCCTGGGTTTTTCCTTTTCTGTCCTGATGCTGTAGCACCAATGTAACTGTTTGTTCCAGAGCTGTGAACCACCGATGAAGCCCTCCAGGCTCGGCCTACTCCCCCAGATCTTTTTAAGGTGGGGAGAACCACCGAAATTTGGATTGGTTCCTTGCTAGGTTCAGTTTTAGAAACACACTACACAGTCTTTTTTCTCAAAGATTCTCCTTTTGAGTGGAAATTGTTGTCTATGGTCTTAGTAAATATGTTTACTAATTGAGCCTTCTTAAACAGGTTTTTTTTTCTATAAAAGGAAATTCCTTTATTGAAATACAGAATAGAGGGACTGGGAAGGTGGCTCAGTGGTAGAGTGCTTGCCTCCCACGCATGAAGTCCTGGGTTGGATTCCTCAGCACCACATAAACAGAAAAAGCAGGCAGTGGTACTGTGGCTCAAGTGGTAGAGTGCTAGCCTTGAGCTGAAGAGCTTTGGGACAGCACCCAGGTCCAGAGTTCAGGCCCCACAACCGACCAAAAAAATAATAATAATAGAGAATAGAAGCTTTAAAAAAAGTCATTGTGCTTTAAAAAAAAATTTTTTATTGTGAAAATATCATACAGAGGGGAAAGTTTGTTTTTCAACATTACGACTTGTACATTGTGCTTTTTAAAGTCACTGCACATTGCTGAGAGATCAAAGAAAGAATATTCCTAATGCCTGAGTTGCTAGGACCAGGCCCCAGTAGCTGGCCTGTGGGGACACTGCCAATCCTCTACACCTCTTTCTCACAAGCCACGTCCAGGGGACCCTGTGGGAATCTGTACTGAACAAGGTGGTAGTTTGTCCTTTGAGGTTATATTGTTAAATTCTACTCTGGTAGTTTATGGTGACTCCTTGTGGACTGATAATTTTAATCCCTCAAGAAGGTATGCAGAGGGTAGTTTGGGACAAGATCAGTCTTGAAACCTGGTTGGTTTGTGGAGTACCACTCAGGGCCTGGATGCTGTCCCTTAGCTTTTTTGCTAAGGTTGACATTTGAACAACAGCTCTTTGCCGGTTAATGGGAGTCTCATAGAACTTTCTGCTTGAGCTAACTTCTGAGATCCTCAGATCCCAGCCTCCCTAAGTAGTTAGGATTTACAGGTAAGAGCCCCTGGTGCCTGGCTCATTTTTAGGCTCTTTATAGCACAAGACACTAGCCAATTCAGCATTCTAGAATTCGGAAAGCTTATCAAACTCATGATTGTTGCTATGGAGTAATAGGAAGAGGTTGATAGCTGTATGTAGCACTTCTTCCTCAGTAAAGGACTGGCTGGTGGGGGTGAGAGTGTTTGAGATTTGCCTGTGTGCCAAGTCTGAGTCCATCTTTCACATGGTGACTTCCCTACCAAAGCAGAGTTGTTTTTGCCTTTTTCCCAAACACTTAAAGGGCAATGACATGGAAGAAGGAAGTGATGCTGCTGATCTTCCCCTATTGGCTTCACATCTGCCCTGTCTCTTCGTCTACATGTTTAAATGACCATTTACTCTATTGGCTTATGATGAACTATCATAAACTAATAGCAAAACAAACAAACACCTTCCTGTAAGATGAAGAAATAGCCAATGTTACTTTAGGTAGTGGCTGTGTGTGTGTGTGTGTGTGTGTGTGTGTGTGTGTGTGTGTGAATTAGATGTTACTGGAGAACTTGAACCTGTGTTCTCACTTAGCTTTTTTTTTCTTTCTCAAAGCTAGCATTCTACCATTTGAACCATGCCTCTACTTCTTTTTGCTGGTTCATTGGAGAAAAAAGTCTCACAGACTTCTATGCCCAGATTGGTTTTGAATCAAGATCCTCAGATCTCTGCTTCCTGAGTAGCTAGGATTATGAGCATTAGTCATCAGTGCCCAGCTGAGATAGTATCTTTTCAAAATATACATGAAGAGTGTGGCTTATTGAAGGAAAACACTCCAGTTAGAGGGCTGTGATGCCTATTCAGTTTTGCCTGTTTTAGTTTTTCTCCTTTGAAGCACATTCTGCTGCCTAGGGCTCTGAAGACTCATTTGAAAGTCATGAGGTAGTTCTAGAATATAAGTTTGTGAGTTATTTTGTTTGTTTCAGATGCATAGGATGTATTTTTCAGATGTAGGTCCATGTTAAAGATAACCCTCATTTCAGGTATATATTCTGTGATATTAACAGGTGACATTGCAGCAGAGAAATATTACTGCTAGAAATCCCATCTTAAGCCGGGCGCTGGTGGCTCACGCCTGTAATCCTAGCTACTCAGGAGGCTGAGATCTGAGGATCGCGGTTCAAAGCCAGCCCGGGCAGGAGAGACCGTGAGACTCCTATCTCCAATAAACCACCAGAAAACCGGAAGTGGTGCTATAGCTCAAGTGGTAGAGCGCTTGCCTTGAGCTGAAGAGCTGAGGGACAGTGCCCAGGGCCAGAGTTCAAGCCCCACGGCCGACAAAAAAAAAAAAAAATCCTATCTTAATAGATGCCACTTTGCCATCACATTCTTTGGGAGAGAGTATTTTTTTTTTAATTATCTTTAAGTAGTTGTGCAAAGGGGTTTCAATTCAGCATATCAGTTTAGACATGCCTTTTTATTTTATTTTAGTTTTTTTGAGTACTGGTCCTAGGGCTTGAACTTGAGGCCTAGGCACTGTCTCTGAGTTTTTTGTTTTTTTTTTGGTGTGTGTTTTTATTTATTTATTTATTTATTTTGGCTCAAACCTAGCATTCTACCATTTGAGTCACAGCTCTACTTCCAGCATTTTGGTAATTATTTGAATATGAGTCTGTTGGGCGTGGCTTTGAACCTTTATCCTCAGATTTCAGATTCCTGAGGTGCTAGGATTACAAATATGTGACACTGGTGCTGGGTTTACAGTGTTTCTTTTTCTTTTCAGTACAAGGACATGAACTCAAGGCCTTATGCTGGCTCAGCTGACATTTAACCCCTTGAGCCATACCTTCAGCCCAGCTTTTTGTTAGTTAATTGGAGTCTCATGGACTTTTCTACCTGGACTGGCTTTGAATTGTGATCCTCTGAGCTCAGCCTCCTGAGCAGCAAGGATTACAGGCTACCTATGTCAGTAGCTGATTTGTTATAGTACTTAGTAAAATATATTCATTTCTATCTCAATTCATGAGTTTATATAATTTTGTATGTATATGTTAAAATATTTAAATATGTATCTAGAAACCTCTTTCTGCATCTAGATAATCTATCTGCATTAGAAATATCCTTAAGTCTGTTCTTTGTGCTGTGACTTGTTTCATGGAAGCTGGCCTGGGTAAGTTGTATACAAAGTCACTATAAAAGGAAATATACTTACTCATGACTTTAGCTCCTCTGTACAGTATCTTTGCAATTAAAAAAAAATACTTAAAAAAAAAAGCAGGCTGCTAGTTAAACCATCCCCAGTGGCTGAAAAGAGAGTGTGCAGGTACTTATATGTTCCTGAGGGTTGCATAGAGGTGGAAAAAGGCTCAGGAGGTAAGATGCATGCCTTCTGGAAGCTGCCCACCGCAATCTGTGTCCCTTGGAAGCCTTCTCCTCAGAAACTGTCTCACAGAAGCTGTTCTCCTGCAATTACACTGGGGGATAGCTCACCTCATGTCAGGTATTCTGTCCTTTGTCTTCTAATATCCTAAGGGATTTAAAAAAATTTTTTTTTGGTCAGTCTTGCAGCTTAAAGCTTGTGCTCTGAGCACTGTCCCTTAGCTCTTTTGCTCAAAGCTAGCGCCACAGCTCTACTTTTGTTTGGAAGTAAGAGGCTCACAGACTTTCCTTCCCAGGCTGGCTTTGAACCACGATCCTCAGACCTAAGCTTCCTAAGTAGGATTACAGGCATGAGCCACTAGCGCCCAGCTTCTAAGGGATATTTCTATGGGAAGTAATTGATGTGATAGCATAAACTGGGCTTTTATATTCTGAAAAGTGGCCACTAAATGTAGATGTAAACTGAATACTGAATTTACATGAATTAAGACATTACAAGAAATTCACATATATATATATGATAAATATGTTCCATGAAATGAAAATTTTAAACAAGGACCTGCACTTTGTGCATTCTATCAAGCTTATTAAGCTAAGAGTATTTCCAGGGCCAAGTTTGGGAAAATAAATGCTCTCTATCTCGCTATATATGCACATATATACACATATGAATGTATGAAATATATATATATTTACTTCCAAATAATTCTGTGTTTAATAACCCAGCAATAATTCAAAACACATACACAAAAATTAAACTTGTTCTATTTAAGGTGAGTGAACCATGATTGCCTCAAATACCAGCATCAAAGATCATGATGAAATTATCTCAACGGTGGGAGTCTGCCCTGAGGCTCACAGTCGATGCTCAGAGGGCTCAGATGAAGGAGGAAGGCCAGACAGGTCTGCTGAGTTATGAGCACCTTGAGCTTTTCTGATGGTGATTCAGTGGAGTATTCTGGTCCAGGAGCAGGACAATCTGAGCAGGTCTGTGGTCCCTTGGGGTCATACTTGTTCAGTGTATAGACCTGATCTCTCTCCTCATTTGAGGTAATACTGGAGAAACATGACCATACTTCAGCTAAAACTTAACAGTTAAGTCTGTCTACCTGAAAAATATAGTTAAAAATTGTTTAATATCTATGAAAGGACACATGTAGCCCATGTAAGATAGAGCAAACAATAATAAAAGCCATGCTCAGTTTAAGAAACCTAGCCTTATTGCTGCCTGAGAAGTCTAGTGTCGGGTATGTCACAGGCCTGTGCCCCTGGATTTGTCTTGGTTGTACCTAGGAGGCTTCTGTAAGATTCATCCCCAAAGGAGCTGTTGTTAACTCTCTGGTGAGGAAGACTAGGTCATCACAGTTCCTACATGGTCTTACCCAGATGGAAGCTAACCCTACTAGTGTAATTTTCATTGCACCTGTTCTTTGTGATTGCTGGAAGTTATCAGGTCTCAAATATGTTCTCTGTTCCGTGAGCATAACATGAAATCTCTTCTGGTTATAATTTATACTCCAGGTGATTAATCTGGATAAATGTCTTGTATTTGCTGGATAATTATCTTTCTTTTTCAGGGAAAACCCTGCTCTTGTAGTTTGCCCAGGCTATTAAGTTTCTTTACCAAGGGAATCTCCATGTAGTCCAGACGTCACATCTTTAGTCAGGTCAGTGTCTTTTCCCCCAGCTCCCTTCCCCCTTTTATCTTCGTCTCTTCCTCTTTATGGTGTTCCCCCCAACCCCTCTACCATGGATGGGACCTAGGGCTTCCTACATGCTAGGCAAGTCAGTGCTCCACCACTGAGCCACACCCCAACCCTCTCCCCACCCCATGTCTTTTGAAGAATAAAAGTGTTTCATTTCACTATGGATCAATTTATTTCTTAGGGTTTGCTACTTTAAAATCTTATTTTAGAAAATTTCCCCTACTCTAAGATCATGGGCTTATTGTTCCATTGTTCTCTTCTAAACATTTTAAAGTTATGCATTCTATATTTGAGAATGTTAAGGATCTGAAATCATGTTCACATGTGCTTAATCACAGGAATCCATTTTCTCTTCTCTATAGCTAGGGGTAGGTGTTCTGCACATTGCTTTTTGGACATTTATGTGCATGGTGTCAGCCTATGATGCACAGTCACCATTGTTGTGTTTTAAGTTTTGTTTATGTATAGGCTTCATCTTGATTTCCAGCGGTGTCATCTTCCAGGAGCCTTATTCTAGCCCACCATTATCTTGTACTGGGAATGGAATCCAGGATTTTGCTTGTACTAATCAAGTTCTACCACTGAACTAAATCTCAGCTCCTGTCATAAAAATTTTAGAATCTGTGTATTTGAGTTATAAGCACAAAGATCCATACTGGTTAGAATTTGTACTGAAATGGCATTTTTCTCTGGGTCTCTTAAGACAAATTTTTCATTGTAAAGCAAGTTTGCCTACAATGAAATGCATACAACTTAAGTCTACAAGTGAATGAATTTTGACAAATTATACACTTGTCTAACCAGTAACTCAAACAAGCTATAGACTATTTCTGTCATCGCAGAAAGTGAAAGTTCCCTTTGTCCCTTTCCACCCTATTCTTAGTCACCCCATTCTTTTCAAAGTGAGTGCTTCTGATTTCTAGCAACATAGCTTAGTGTTACCTATCTTTGAACCTTGTGCTTGGCAGCACACAGTATAAATGTGGTTTCTTTCATTCAGTGATTTTTGAGTTATCCCTTTTTTTTTTCTTTCGTTGTCCTTCTTCCAAGAACCATGGGCTTTTCCAGGCACCCCTAGTATTCTCCCAGCCCCATTCCCCAGTTGTCCTATCTTTTTGTCTTTATCCATTAGTTTATTCCTTTGCATGTCACAACTAAATGCATAAAAATAGATACAACTTGACTGCTTTGTGTTTTTTAGGCAATTATGAAGAAGCTTGCTGAGTATATGTTGTATGAACCTTTTTTTGGCTATAGAAGCACATCCAAGAGATGTAGTATCAGAGGAAGAAGTTAACAGATCGATGCATGTTTAACTTTGTAAAAACCTGCCAAACAAATCTCCAAAGCAGCAGTACCATTCATCAAAATCAGAGATTGCTTCCTTGACATTTGGTGTTAGTAAATGTGAAATCTTACCTTATTATGCCTTAAATGTTTCTGGTGACTAATGAACATCTTGTTACTCTTTTTGGTCATTCATTGTCATTGTCTGTGACAATGTCACAGTCTTTTTGCTCTTGTAAAACATAAATTTGTCTTAATATTGGCTTGTAGTCTGTAAATATTCTGCATATGAGTCAATTGTCAGATGTATGCATTGCAAATTTTTCTCCCAATCTGGGGCTTGACCTAATTGTTTCTATGTCTTTGTTTTTGTGCTGATTCTGAGGCCTGAACTCAGGGCCTGGTGCTGTCCCTTAGCTTTTTAGCTCAAGGCTGGCACTCTACCACTTGAGGAACAACTTCACTTCCAGCTTTTTGCTGGCTAATTGGAGATGTAGAGTCTTGTGGACTTTCCTGCCCAGGTTGGCTTTGAACTGTGATCCTCAGATTCCAGTCTCTTGAGTAACAAGGATTACAGGTGTGAGCCACTAATGCCTGCCATTGTTTGTTTTTGAGACAAGATAGCCTTGAACTCCTGAAACCAAGTAATCCTCTTGTCTCAGACTCACAAGTAGCTAAGAGTACAGATGTATAAACCCAAGTCGTAATTATCTACTCTCTAGTTTACAGTGATTCCTGAAATCCATGAGTTTTCTTCATTTTCAAGACTGTTTTGGCAATTCTAGACCCTTTGATGTCCTTTGAGTGTTTAAGACCGGTTTGTTGATTTCTGTAGAAAAGCCTGTGAAGGGTGTTTTTAGGTCTTCCTTGATGTCCAACAAGGAAATATTGTTTTATCCATATGGATATTATACATCGTTGATAACTATTTTTGTGTGTGTACTGGTCCTGGGGCTTGAAACTCAGGGCCTGGGCGCTGTCCCTGATCTTTTTTGCTCAAGGCTAGTGCTCTACCACTTGAGCCGCAGCTCCACTTTTGGCTTTTTGTTTTTTTTTTTTAAGAGTCTCATAGGGCTGGGAAGGTGGCTCAGTGATAGAGTGCTTGCCTTGCATGCATGAGGCCCTGGGTTCGATTCCTTAGCACCACATAAGCAGAAAAAGCTGGAAGTGGTGCTGTGGCTCAAGTGGTAGAGTGCTAGCCTTGAGCTGAAGAGCTGAGGGACAGTGCCCAGGCCCAGAGTTCAGACCCCACAACCAAAAAAAAAAGTCTCATAGACTTTCCTGCTTGGGCTGGCCTTGATCTGTGATCTTCACATTTCAGCCTCCTAATAGCTAGGTTTGTAGACATGAGCTACCAGCATCTAGCTTGTTTGATAATTCTTTTTATATCTTATGTTTTTAGTACTTTTTAAGATTAAAAATTCTAATTATTGTTTATATATACAAGTGCAGATTGCTTTGATATATTTGTATTTTTTAATACTTTTAGGCTCTTATTCTAATAGCTAATTCATGGTCTTTCCTATAAACTATCATCTGTGAGTAATTATAATTTTGTCTCTGCTTTCAGGGTTTTTTTTTTCTTTGTGCTTATACTATAGCTTGAATTCAGGACTTCACTCTTACTTGGATTTTGTCTCAAGGCTGGCACTCTACCACTTGAGTTATAACCTCTACTTCCAGCTTTTTGCTGGTTATTAGAAATAAGAATCTTATGGTTTTAACTGGTCTGGCTTGCTTCAAAATGTGCTCCTTGAGCCAGGTGCTGGTGGCTCATGTCTGTAATCCTAGCTACTCAGGAGGCTGAGATCTGAGGATCAGAGTTCAAAGCCAGCTGAGGCAGGAAAGTCTGTGAGACTCTTATCTCCAATTAACCACCAGAAAACTGGAAGTGGCGCTGTGGCTCAAGTGGTAGAGCACTAGCCTTGAGCTGAAGAGCTGAGAGACAGTGCCCAGGCCTAGAGTTCAAGCCCTACAACTGCAAAGAAACAAAAAAGAAAAAAACAAAAACAAAAAAACTAAAATGTGATCCTCGGATCTTAGCCTCTTGAGTAGCTAGGATTACAAGCATAAGCCACCACTGCCTGGCTGTTTTCAGTTTTTTTAAAACTATTCTGTGGGTGGGGGGAGGCTTGTGTGTGAGTATGCATGTGTGTGCACACGTGTGTATGTGTTGACAGACTTTCACTGTGTTGAGTACAGATATTTTGCTAGAGCTACCATAACAAAATACCACAGTCTGGTTGCCTTAAACAGAACCATCCTCTTACAGTTTCAGAGTATAGACATCTGGATATGGCAGGCAGGGTTGTGAGCGAGAGTCTGTTTTCTCTCACAGAACTTCTGGAAGTATCCATAGATTATGGCTTGTAAATCCTGGTCTTCTCCCATATCTTTGCCTGTTTCTCCTTTGTGTATGTCCGCATCTCACTTCCCCTATTGTGAGCACAGCAGTTGTACTGACACTCACTAGCCTGACCTCATCTGAACTTGATCTTCTATCAAGATCCTGATTCCACCCAGGGTCACAGTCACAGATTCTGGGGGCTTCAGCATATTTTGGTTGGAACTTAATTTAGCCAGTTATACATGGTAACTGTAAATATTTATTTATTTATACTTTTTTTTTTTGCAGTACTGGAGATTGAACCCAGGGCCTCAAAAATTGTTCTTCAATTTGAGCCAAACATCTTCTAGCCCTTTTTGGTTTGTACTTTGGTTAGACTTTGATCTTCCTGCTTCTACCTTCTGAATAGCGGAGATTACAGGCATATACCACTATACCCAGCTCCTGTAATAATAGACAATAATAGACATTTTTGTCTGATTTTAAAGGAAATAAGTTTGAAATTTTGCTCTTATAGGTTTTGTCTGTTTGCTTTAGAAGGATAACATGATACCTGTATTTGGTGTGAATGATTGTTGAATTTGATTTAATACTTTTCCACATCTATTGAAATATGACTTTTTAAATTTGTAAATGTGGCAAATTAAACCAACAGATTTCCTTACCTTATAGGAGTATTGCATCCCAGTGTACTGTATTATATACTTTTAGTATATACTGGTTGATTCAGGATCATAAGACACCAGGGCTTCAAGATGCCCATGAACGAGCTGTAAGCAGCATTGGCCTCTCCTCACTGTGTCCTCGTTGATAATCCCTTTCTTGAGGGCTTCACCATCAGGACCTGTCCCACTGAACACATGAAAGGGGAGCAATGAGTGAAACTCATGGAAAGTTGGGGAGCCGTGGAAGGGAGATGACAATGACTCAAACATTTGTACCACAGGACCTCAGGCCTGGGATGCCCTCTGTCTGGGAATTTGTTGTTTCAGGGAAGGGATCTGGATTCTCACTTATGTGTAGCTTCTGTTACTCCTATGGATGGAAAATGGGGTTTTAAAATGTTTGGGGTTCTAAAATGTTTGAGGTGATACACCACCAGTGTGATTCCTTTGTTTCCGTATGTCTGAACCTTTCTTGAAAATTGATGAGTTGTTCTAGCCTTCACAGGAATGATTCAAAGGATTAAGGAATTTAATCTGTCAGGAGACAATCTTGTTCCGTCTCTGGACTGCTTGAACAATGGAGGAGAGGCAAACATCCTTGTAACTCGTGGTCCTCTCTGTGAAATAGACATGATTGTGTTCTCTGTGATTCCTGCCCTCACAGGTGTGGGATTTGCTTTGGGAAGCTCCTTTCCTGCTTAGAGAGGCCAAGCCAGGCTGTCTTGGGATTCTTCTGTCTCTGACTTTGTGAGAGGTGATGGGAGAGAGTAGTGATGACCCATGGGTCATCAGTGGTGAAATGCCAGGGATGTGCTTAACAAATCTTGGCGTAGCTCACTGTGCCACTTGGAAGATGTTTGGAAGAACGGCTTTGCTGTTTTACAGCACGGTTGCTGTGGGAAGCAGATGTGCCCCCGAGGTGGTTTCCCGGACTTACTGGGAGGAACATGGGAATCCCGCTCGTGCTTTCTGCCTCCGTGTTTCTGGCAGGCCCTATAGTTGTGTCATGCCATTCTGTCAATCATAGAAAGTAAGAGGGAAAGATGGGCACTATCTCTGCTTTCTGTCTTGTTGTCTGTGGATGAACACAGGTCTCCTGCCTGTAGACATTTCTCCCAGGAGCAACGGAGGAAGTTTCCTCTAGTGTTCAGCTCTGTCGGGAGTTAGTGGGATATACCACTAGGCTGTGTGTGCATATACCCAGAGTCCCCCGTTAGCTGGTAGGACAGATCATAGGAAGATCTCATTCAGATTTCTTTTTGTAGCTGAAATGCGAAACAGGGAATGAATATATCTTAATAGACTGAGAACTGATGTTTCTGTGCATTCCTCATTCCTCCGGGATTCAGTTTCTCCCTCTTCCACAGACCACCCTGTCGGCATGATGAGCATCAAGGCCTTCACGTTGGTCTCTGCTGTGGAGCAGGAGCTGCTGGCAGGCGACAAGGAACGCATCCACATCGAGTGCGTGGAGTGCTGCGGCAGGAACCTCTACATCGGCACGGCTGACGGCTTCATTTACCACTTCCTGCTGGAGGAGAAGACACTGCCCACCGGCACATCCTCATTCACTGCCACCAAACAGTTGCACAGGCACCTGGGCTTCAAGAAGCCCGTGAATGAGCTGCGAGCAGCCTCAGCCCTTAACAGGCTGCTGGTGCTGTGTGACAACTCCATAACCCTGGTCAACATGCTAAACCTGGAGCCTGTCCCCTCTGGGGCTCGCATCAAAGGAGCGGTGACATTTGCTCTGAATGAGAACCCTGTGAGTGGGGACCCATTCTGTGTGGAAGTGTGCATCATCTCAGTGAAACGTAGGACCATCCAGATGTTTCTGGTGTACGAGGACCGCGTTCAGATCGTCAAGGAAGTGTCCACCCCAGAGCAGCCCCTGGCTGTGGCTGTAGATGGCTACTTTCTGTGCCTGGCCCTGACCACACAGTACATCATCCTGAACTATAGCACGGGCCTCTCCCAGGACCTGTTTCCCTACTGCAGTGAGGAGAAGCCACCTATTGTCAAGAGGATAGGCAGACAGGAGTTCCTGCTGGCTGGCCCCGGAGGCCTGGGTGAGGAGGGACGGGAGCCCTGCCTGCTGCCCTGGGGTTGGGGGGCGCAGAATATCTCCAACTGCATTCTGCAGTGGGAGCAAGCAGTCAACTGTGAAAAGTTACTAGTTGTGTGTGTTGCCTAGCGACAAGCTCTAAGAAACCCATTGTGAGGCAGTATAAGTGTTGGGTAGTCCCGGAGTACTTATGTCAGCTATGATACCAGTAAGTAGCATAGCACACTTGTAGAAGGAGCTGACCACAGTCAGATTTGAAATCTACTGAGGACTGAAACATCCTTTCGAGGTTCAAGCCTTATTGGGTTGTGTGGTGAGACTGTGGCAGGACCACATGTGGTTGGCCAATGTCTCATGACTAGTGAGTGCTGTAGCTCCACCAGTGCATGTGAAATCAGTAGAACAGAACCAGACTAGTCACAGACAGGTGTATTTTTTTTGCCAAAGTGGAGAGGAAATTTAGGTAAATAACTGTAAGAATAAACATTTACAAGTCTTTTTCCTAAGATTTTTTTCCCCCTCTTTCTGCAGTATTCTGGGGCTTGAACTCAGAGTATCACATTCTTGTTTAGGTTTTTCACTTTTGACTGGAGTTCTACCAATTGAGTCATACCTCCACTTCCAGCTTTATTCTGGCTAATTGGAGATAAGAGTCTTACAAACTTCGGCCTAGGCTGGCTTTAAACCTTAGTCCTCAGAACTCAGCCTCCTGAGTAGCTAGAATTATAACCATGAGTGATGGTCACCCAGTCTCTTGATGGCTTTGCTACGCAGGTGCTCTACTAACAAGTCAAAGCTCCATTTGTCAGGGTCAGAATACATAATTGTTATTTTGACTCCAAGTCTTGCTTTTTTCCTGAGCCTGTGCCTGTACCAAAAATTCTATTTTATGCTTTCTGCTATAACTGGAAAGACAAGCACGTGCTACCATGCCCAGCTCCTTCCATTAAGATGTTGTCTCATGAACTTTTTGTCCTATGTATGATTCTTCCAATCTCAGCCTCTGATTTCAGCCTCCCAACTATCTAGAGTGACAGGCACATGACACCATGGCTAATTTTTACTGTTGTAATGAGGTCCCAAGAACTTTTTGATCTGACTGGTTTGGAACCTTGTTCATCCTGAGTAGCTAGGATTACAGGTATGAGCCACCATGCCCAGCTTAGATATTTATTTTTTGAAAAAAATATTTGCTCTGACCATGCTTTCCTTCAAAAGAGTGCAGATTTCTTATTATGAGTTTTTTATGGAAAGCTATATAAACTTACATAGTACAGAGAATAGTTTTTTTTTTGGGGGGGGGGTCCGGTCATGGCCCTGAACTCTGGGCCTGGGCGCTGTACCTCAGCTCTTCAGCTGAAGGCTAGCGCTCTACAACTTGAGCCACAGCGCCACTTCCGGCTTTTTTCCTTTTTGCTTATGTGGTGCTGGGGAATCGACCCAGGGCCTCAGGCATGCAAGGCAAGTGCTCTACCACTGAGCCACCTTCCCAGCCCAGTACAGAGAATAGTATAATAAACCTGAGATAGCCACCACCCTCCTTCAGTCACTGTCAGTTCTTTACACATCTGTCAACTGTACTCCCCCTGCTTGATGTTGAAGCAGACCCCAGACATCCTAGCATTTAATCTGTGGACAAAATATGTAGTTCAAAGAGTCAGATACCCATGCAGGAAAGGAAAACCATAATACTAATTCTAACTTAAAAAAATGATAGTAGTTCCTTGTTATCTAATGTACAAGGCATGTTGCGTTTATTCTATTTTATCATGGATAATAGATGTACATAAAACACATGTACACTTATGTTTAAGTATTTGTGTTTTTCCCATATATTTGTAGCAGTTCCAACCAAAGCCTTATGTAGCCATTGGTTCATAGATCTGATGTTAATTTTCTTGTTCTTTAGGTTCCTCCTCTCCCTCTTTATTTTCCCTTAATTTTTAGCTGACGAAATTGGATGGTTTTTCAGACTCTGGCTTTTGATGGTTTGGCCCCTCGTATTGTTCAATGAGCTTCTCTAGGCCCTGTGATCTCTGTGGGGGGTTTTGCAATGGGTAATTAGGAGATTTTCTTTGCTTGCTTTGTGGGGAGCCAAGACAACTGTACTTCTGTCAGGGGTTACACAAGGCCTTTTCAGATCCCTTCATGCTGAGGGAAGCTATTGATGGTCATGGCCTAGACCCATTGGGTCTGCCAATGGGCAACATTGTGTTTCTGTGGGTTCCTCCTTTGTGTATTCTTGAGAATGCTTCAGTTAAGCAAACTTTCTCCTCCTTGATTATTTGGTTATCCCCAAGTCCTTTGTTATAAAAAGGCAGCATGAGGCTATCACTTCTGCCTTCTACAGTTGCCTGTTTAGTAGCTTCATTGGGAACTGTTTAGTGCTGGAGGTGTGCTGTTTCCATCAGTGCCTGAGCACTTATTCAGGTGGACTCCTGAGCCCTTTGACTGTCTAGAAATCCTATAGCTCCCTGGCTCTCTGGTGTGTGCTGTTCTTTTCATGTACTTGATACCCTAGATCTAGTTCTAGCCATTCCTCCCAGGAGCTTGCTGTTACAGCCTGGGTGCTGGGTGCCAGAGTGCTGGTTTCCAGGCATTTTGGAAGTCAGTGCCAGGAAGCCCATACTTTGAAGATAACTCCATCCTAACATCGTGTGGAGAGGACCCATCTGCATCCTGGTGTCTCCTTTCAGCCACACACATCAAAAATCCCACTTCCCTTCTACCCTGTAAGCATTGCTTTGATTGACTCCACAGTGCGTGGATCAGAACTGCAGTGCCAGCCTGCTGTCCCCACAATGTAATTACCGGGAAAAGGCTGATTGGTGCTGGTGCCTTTTGTCCTTAGGACATTAGCAATCAAGAGTTGCTGTGTTTCTAGTCACTTGGACTAGTTCCCTTCTGTGTGGTTTTGCCAACAACTAGAGCTGCAGTTACATTGATTCCCTTCACTTTACCTTCAGATTTCAGGAAATTAGTTTTGTTTATTTTTTCATTACATAAAACAGATTTCTAAAGTAGGTAGATATAGCAAGGCCTACTCAAAAAAAGATTAGTGTATGTTCTGCCTACCTGCTTTCTCCTTCTCTCACTCATGGCCTGTATTTTGTGGGTTTATCTTTCATTTTTAAAGAAAGCTTATAAATGGTATATACATATATCTTCCTCTTTCTTAGCTAAATGGTAGCTTCATTTTGGCTCTGAGTGTGTGTGTGCGCACGCGTGTGCTGGCGTGTGTGCGTACATGTGTGCACATACATACTGGGCTTGATCTAGCCTAGGCAAGGCTAGTTCTCTAGCACTGAAGCCACAGCTCCACTTCCACCTTTTTTGGTGTTTAATTAGGGACTTTTCTGTCTCACCAAACTGCAATTTTCAAATCGCAGCCTCCAGTGTAGCTAGGATTATGGTATGAGCCGCTGGTGCCAGGCCCAAAGCTGCTTTAAAAAGTTTATATAATATAATCTTAACATTTCAATTTTTTTAATATTTCAATTTTTAAAGTTATTTTTGTTTTGTTTTGTTTTTTTTTTTTGGTTTTCCTGTTGTCAGGTTGACTTCAGGGCATCACTTAGTTGGCATTCTACCACTTGAACCTCCAGTCAACCTTTGTGCTAGCTAGCTAGAAATGGAGACTTGCAGTCTGTTATACCCAGACTAGCTTCAAACCATGAGCCTCTTGATCCCAACCTCCTGAGTAGCTAAGTAGTCAGCCACCAGAGCCCTTCTCAGTTCCTTCTGGACTGGTACCATTAGGAATAGTTCCTCATCCTCTAAATTCACCTCTGTTTTCTTACTTTTCAGTCTCATTTCTTACATAAAGTATGGATTTTATATGGCTTCCTAGTGATCTCACAAATTATTGAAAAGGCCATCTTTTCCTCACTTATTTAGATGGCTTTATTCCTTGATGCTAGTGGATCTGTGTCTGGATTTATTATTTTTAATCCATCTGTCTTCCTGCCTAGACATGTGCTAGTCCCTATTAGCCTCAGCTATGAGGCTTCCTTGTAAAACTATGTTCATTGTTTGCATTGTAAAACTCCTTTATTATGGTAAGTTATACAACTCTTCCATAGTAAAGGAATATACCCAGTTATATGCAAAGTTAAACCTTTACTCAGTGTATGGCCGGTTCCCGAAAGAACACTTGGTGGAGTGCTGAGCACATAGTAAGTGTGTGTGGGAATATGGGAGGGACAAGGAACTGGAACAGAGGGCTAGCCAGCTGAAAGAAAGCATCACATATGGTTGAAAGTGGCTTTTCCCCCCATGAGGATGTGTACTTTAAATGCATGTTGGCTAAGAGGAAACATTTTAAACCTTGTTATTTTTGAAGCAGATATGATTGACGTTCTAGGTAAGGTGGTTATCTTTGCCAAAGTCCAATAGAGTTCTTTGCACCTGAGTGTATTCCTTCCTTCCTTCCTTCCTTCCTTTCTTCCTTTTTCCTTTTTTTCCTTCTGTGTCTTTCTCTGTCTCTGTGCTGTACTTAGGTTTAAACTCAGGGCCTTGGTGCTGTCCTTTACTTTTTTCACTCAAGGTTGGAGCTCTACCACTTGAGCACCTGCCCACTTCTGACTTTTTGGTGGTTATTTGGAGATGAGTCTCACAGACTTTCTTGCCTGGGAAGGCTTTGAATCGCGTCCCTCACATTTAGCCTCTTGAGTAGCTAGAATTGCAGGCATGAGCAATAGGTGCTTGGATTTATTGATTTTCTTGAAATATAAGCGGGGGAGGAGGTATTCTGCACTCAGATGTATCTTTAGGAAGAAGTTAGTGTTATTTGAATATTTGCTAACGCTTTTGTCCTGATTTTTTTTTAGGCATGTTTGCAACGGTGGCTGGGATCTCTCAGCGGGCCCCAGTGCACTGGTCGGAGAATGTGGTAGGGGCAGCCATCTGCTTCCCATATGTCATTGCGCTCGATGCTGAGTTCATCACAGTCCATAGCATGTTGGATCAACAGCAAAAACAGACCCTGCCCTTTAAGGAGGGCCATATCTTGCAGGACTTTGAAGGTACCTGTTGACATAGACATGTTAATGAAATCTACATATTAAACCTTTTTTGATACATCTGCAGTAAATGATGTTAAGGACCCATTTGGAATGGCTTCATGCTGAGCATGGAAGATCCACAAATGAATGACTCTTAACACAGTCCCTGTGTCTCAGCAGCTGCAGCAACTGTAGGGTTACAGGGAGACTGACAGTCGAATGCAGTGTTACAATGGCTTATATCTCAACAGACATGGAATAAGGCTCCTAAGAGAGCAGAGGAGGATGCACTTCCTGGAGGTAGCAGGAAGGGCCTCGTGAGAGAGGTTGTATAAGAGTCAGGCAAGCAGTGTGCTGTGAAGACCTGTCTGGTAGAAAAGTGTGTGTGAACAAGCACCAATATGAGCTTCCAGCCCCCCAGCAGCAGAGTAGGGCCACAGTGCTTGGTGTGTACAGAGGGGAGTCAGGGAATGACACCTTTGCCAATGAGCTTGTTTGCTTCCTGTGAACAGTTAATACTTAGCTGAAAGTTTCAAATTTAATTTGAAAGCTCAATAGCAGGAGTTAGTCTTGCATTGTAGTCCTGACCCTTCCACAGGCCACCTGAGGCTTTCACAGGTACAGGGGTGACGATGTTGGCCATGAGCCAGGTGATCTGGTAGGATGGTAGAGAAATGAGAAAGAAAATACCAAGACTTGGAACTATTTGGGGTGGGGGAAGGAGGGCATGAAATATTTCATCATTCAGAATATTGAAATAAAGCTTAGTGTATGTAAACTAATTTGGAAGGAAAGGAAAAGAATTTCTATCAAATTTTGTATGAGGCTAGCTCTGAAACTTGTGCAGAGTCTGTATTGCATATCTCCTACACTGAGTTTAAATTTACTAGTACTTATTTTTAAAATGCTAAGGAAATGTAATTCTAAGAGTGTTTCTTTTCCTGACAAGTTTATAGGAGAAAAGGAGGCATTAACTTATAGTTTCTGCAGAAATTCTCTTGGCAAAACTGGAGAAATTGATAAGCAAGCCAGATAATGATCCAGACTGAGGAAAGCTGCATGTGTTCTTGCAAGCAGTGCTTTTTTCCTTTCCAGTAATATTAAATTTCTTCCCAGGAAGAGTGATTGTTGCCACAAGTAAAGGAGTTTATATCTTGGTCCCATTGCCTCTGGAAAAACAAATACAGGATCTGCTAGCAAGCCACAGAGTGGAGGAGGCTTTGGTTTTAGCGAAAGGAGCCCGGAGGAACATTCCAAAAGAAAAATTTCAGGTTGGTAATTGACTAGTCCCAGGAAAGCATGCCATTTACAAAACATCTGGAATTAAGTCACATATATTGGCTTTATTTGACATTAGACTCTACACAGTCTATACATGGCTTTCTATGATTTCTTTCTTTCAACATATCTGTGGTTTAGAGGCAAGGAAACAGGTTGCAGAGCAGCTAAATAGCTCCACTAAGGTTGCACAGCAATGGCAGATAGGTCAGGTTTCAACTTTGAATGTGATTCTGGTCCTTGTTAGGCTAAATGCATTTCTTTTCCCTCCCTCCCTCCCTTCCTCCCTCCCTCCTTCCCTCCCTCCTTTCTTCCTTCCTTTCTTCTTTTTCCTCTTCCTCCTCTTCTTCCTCCTCCTCCTTCTCCCCCTCCTTCTTGTCTTCATCATTGTTGTCATCATCATTGTTGTTGTCCTGGGGCTTGAACTCAGGGCCTGGGCACTGTCCCTGAGCCTCTTTTGCTCAATGCTAATAGTCTACCACTTGAGCCACAGAGCCACTTCTGGCTTTTTCTGTATATGTGGTACTGAGGAATCAAATACAGGACTTCATGTATACTAGGCAAACACTCTACCACTAAGTCACATTCCCAGCCCAAGCTGAATGTATTTCTAATCAACATTCTTCTGAGTAGAATCACTGATGTAGTTCTTATAAATGGAAGAATGAAGTTGGGTTAATTGGTCTTTGATTTCAGAATTTGTATTTGTTTGGATGGGGTTCAGTCATTTGTAAGAAGTACTTTGCCCATTACATTGACAAAGTCCTTAGATTTCAGGAACCCAGCTGATTGAGTGCCTTAGGAATCCTCAGTCTTCTGCTAGGATTATAGGCATGCAGCAGCATGCTCAGTGGGGAGAAAAAAAAGTTTTTTTGGTGGGACATTGGATTTGAAATCAGTACATTGTATACATTAAGGTGGTATTCTACTATATTAGCCATGCCTCCACCCCTCTTTTGCTTTTAATTATTTTTCAGCTAGGGTCTTGCATTTTTTTCCCCAGTCTGATCTCAGACCAAAACCTTCCTGCTTAGGGCCTCCTGTATCTCTGGTGTGATGGATGTGCACCTTGAAATCCAGCTTGTTGGTTTGGGATGGCCTTAAAATATGACCCTCCCAATTTCCCCCTACTGAGTAGCTGGCATTCCAGACATGAGCCACTACTCATACCAGCCCCAGGAGAAAATATGCATAAGAAACTACCTTTAAAAGTGTGATCGGTAAGTCAGGCACCAGCGACTCATACCTGTAATCCTAGCTACTCAGGAAGCTGAGATCTGAGGATTGTGGTTTGAAACCAGCCCAGGCAGGAAAGTCCATGAGATTCTTATCTCCAGCAGAAAACTAGAAGTGGAGCTATGGCAAAGTAGTAGAGCAAAAAAGAACTCAGGGATAGCACCCAGGCCCTGAGTTTAAGCCCCAAGACCAGCAACAACAAAAAGAGTAATTGGTGTTTTAAATATAACTGATAGAAATCAAACTTTGCAGAAATTGCTACTCATTCAGATGTTGGCACATTTAGGTTACTCTACCTATTATTTGAGACTAATTAAACATAATCTTGATGTGTGCATGCACTTCATGTGACTTACTACTTGGTCATTAAAAGTTCTCAGAGTAAAGTTAGTTCTGGGAATACTGTTGGACAGAAGATGTGTTTAGGCCTCAGTTGCAAAGGAAAGGGCAGGTTTTGACATTGAATTTTATATCTAGCAGGGCAGGTTTTAACAAAGAAGGTGTGTCGCTTGTAGGGTTGGACAGAAGGTATTTTATCTATTTGTAACACTGATGAAGTTTTCCTGTGTTCTTTACTGTTGCCGAAGGAAACTGATCTGAGCATCCAGCAGGGGGCAGCAGAAGCAAAAAGAAGAGTGACTGTCAAGTGCAGGGCCTGATTTTGTGCAGGGCACTTACAGAGGTTCACTTGCACTTAGGGCAGTAGCGGCAGCCTTACCCTACTTGGGGGGCAGACACAGGGTCGGAGTCAGATCTCCTGCACTGTTTGCATCTGGCTAATGTTCTTTTATAAAGAGGGGCTGTGTTCAGTGCCCCCTCACCATGCAGGTCCTTCAAGGGCCATGATGTACATGGGGAGACACCATCCTTCATTACACACCCGAGAACACACACACACACACACACACACACACCACGTGCACTGCACTCTAAGTCTGTAACATTTTCTTATATAGAGGCTTTCAGTATTCTATCTGATTGTTGCTTTTTCCTCCTCTACTCTTTTTTCCAAGAGTAGATACACAGATAGTACTTGAAGCAACGAGCCCCTTTTCTGTCCCATCTACTAGCTCCGTGTTGTTTCTTTTTCCTTCTTGCTGCTTGCTGCTTTCTCCCTGTTTTGCTCTACACTCATACCTGGGCTATAGAGACACTTCTTCACAAGTCTATTCAGGTCAGCCTTTAGTCTCAGTTCTGTTGTTATGAAGGCATTTAGAACCTCCTTCTGTTTTCCCTGAGTTGTTTTGACAGCCGCCTCTGCTCCTGCAGCTCATCCTGTGTGCTGCTGTGGGATGACCTTTCTCCCGCATGCATCCCGCATGACACTGCTGTGGGATTGATCTGTCTCTGCATGTGTTTCTGCAGCTCGTCCTGCATACTACTGTGTAATGATTGTCCTCCCCACACACCAGATTCTTTGATTCACATACCTCAGGCCCATTGGTGCCCATGGGAAGTTCATATCCGGTAGGATTTATAGCTTGGTCCAGCTACTTCTCTGGCCTAGTATTCTCTCATGGACATGTGCCTAACCTGCCTCAGGAGGTGACACCAAGGAAAACAGCTGCTGACCTGCCCTGTGTCAGGCACTCTGTATGACACGGGAAAACTTTGTTTTTTCTCCTCAGAAGAACTTAGTACTAACCAGTACCACTTTCCTCATTTTTATTCTTATTTTTCCAGTACCAGGGTTTGAACTTGGTCTCACTGAGCTTGCTTGCTCAGCAGTTGAGCTAGGCCTCTGTCTGGCATTTTAATTGGAGATGGAGTCTCATAGACTTTTCTATCCAGGCTGGCTTCAAACCTCAATCCTCTGGGATTTCAGCTTCTGTAGAAATCACCTTGAAGACCCTTTGGGCTACATATAAAATTCATGACTCACTTACCTTTGAGAAACTTTCTACAGTGCACCATTATAAAGCACTGTAGTAAAAAAACCAAAAAGCATAGTCAGGCGCCAGTGGTTCATTCCTGTAATCTAGCTACTCAGGAGGTTGAGATTTGAGGATCGTGGTTCAAAGCCAGCCCCGGCAGTAAAGTCCATGAGACTCTTATTTCCAATTAATCACCAGAAAACTGCAAGTGGCGCTGTGGCTCAAGTGGTAGACCACTCCACTTGAGTTGAAGAGCCCCACGACCAACAAAAAAAACAAACAAAAAACCCCACACAATAATAATAATCTGAATCTCCCAGTAGCAACTTGGATGCCTAGCTTTGGGCTTTGCTTTCTTTTTTTTATTTCTGTTTTGCACTGTCCAGGGGTGACATTCATTGTCTATGTGGTTCTCCTTCCACTTTCCACTGCTGTCCTTGGACAATTGCCAGCTTCTTAGCAGCTTCCAGGAGGGTGTGGGGACTCTGACTTTCTCTATCTCAGCCTTTTGTTGCTCTCTCTGCTTCCCTACCCCAAGTGTGGGGCACCTCCCAGGCCCTGTCACTGGCGCTGGCTTGTCCCTCCTGGCTCCTGTTTTCAGATTTGTAGGCTGCCTTGTTGAGTATTTGGTTATGTATTTGTAGGCTTTTGGCATGCTGTTTTCCTTTTGTGACTGGCTTGTGACTCCACATGATGTCTTCAGGATTCATTCCTGTTGTGATATATGTCAGAATCTCTTTTCTGAAGAAGGATATTATATGGACACAATACCATATTTTGCTTATCCAGGTCACCTGTGATGGGCATTTGAGTTGCTTCTCCCTTTTATTTATGACCAATAATGCTGTGAACTAATTACTCCCTTTTTCTATAGGAAGGGAATAAAAATTGGAAAAAACTACACCACCACTTCTTATTTATTAGTATGCAAAGGGTCATTTCATTGTGACATTTCCACACATGTATACAATGTAGTCTAATCAATTTTCTTTCCTCTATCACTCTCCCTTTCCCTCCTAATACAGTTTCAGTTTATTTATTGTCCTTCCTTCCTTCCTTCCCTCCTTCCTTTCTTTCCTTTCTTCATTTGCTCTTCCTTTCCCTTTCCCTCCCCCCTCCCTTTCTCTCTCTCTCTTTCTTTTTCTCTTTCTTCCTCCCTCGTTCCCTCCTTCCCTCCCTCCCTCCCTTGTGCTAGTCTTGGTACCTGGGTTTGTGTGCTGTCCCTGAGGTTTTTGCTCAAGGCTAGCACTCTACCACTTCAGCCATAACTCAATTTCCTCAGTATTTATTTGCATACATGCAGGCAATCTATTTTAGCCATATTCATCTTCTTTGACTCTCATTAATCCAACTTCCTCTTAATGTATCTACCCCCAACACAGCCATGTTTTCTTTCCCTTCCCCCCAACCCCTTATTAATAAACAGCTTTAATTGAGGTCTGTATACTGTTTTCCTATGTACTTGCAATTTATTACAAAAAGTTACTCACTCTTTTCCCTTTTTACTCCTAAGTAGTTCCTTAATTGAACTTATGTTCTGTGTTTATCCATGTATAGTTAGTATACAAGGCATGTATCTATGTTTGTGTCTATGCATATGTATTATGTGTTTAGGTCTCTGAGCAAAAACAGGGTATCTTGTTTTGCTTCTTTTTTTTTTTTTCCTGTTAGCTTTTTCTCAGCTCAATATGATGATCTCCAGTAGCATCTATTTTCCTAAAAATGACATGATTTTACTTTTCTTTATTTCTGTGTAATATTCCAGTTTGTGTGTATGTGTGTATATGTTAGATCTATTTTATTCATCATTATTGGGTACCTTATCTAATTACATCATTTGGCTATTGTAAATAGTGCTGCAAGAAACATAGGTATGCAGGTGTATTTCTTATATCTGCATCTTATACTTCTTTGGGTTTATGTCCAAAAGTTGTATGCCTTGGTCATAAGTGATCTATTTTTAGTTTTCTGGGGAACCCTCCATATTTATTTCCATAGTAGTTGTATGAGCAGTGAATGAAGGTTCCTTTTCCCTAAATCCTCCAGCATTTGTTGTTTCTTTTCTTGCTGACTGCCATTCTGACAGAGATGAAAGGGAGTCTTAGTGTGGTTTTGATTTGCAATTCCTTTATGGCATGTTGAACATTTCTTCATGGGGCTATTAGCCATTTATATTTTCTTCTCATTCAGTTCAAGTTGCTATAGCAAAATATCAGAAACTGGGGGTCCCAGCATTCACTTCTGACTATTCTGGAGGCTGGAAATCCAAATGAAGGTCCAGTAGGCTTGGTTTCTGGTGAGGCTCCTAGTTTATAGCTGTGTAGATGGGAAGCAAGCTGTCCAGGGACTTTTAGAAGCATATGGATCCTATTCATGAGGGCTTTATCCTTACTGTCAAAGGTAACTTACTGTAACCAAGTCCAAAAGCAAAATATTTGTAATTTACAGCAGAGAAAGAAGGCAAATTTCTCTAGGATGTGAAGAACTTCTTAGAATACTGAAGTGAAAGATGAGTAGACCAACAGAGAACTAGAATGAAATTGTTTGTCTAATAGACATGAAAGAATGCTTTGATTCACTCATGTGCACATTAAAAATTCACCCATATATTTTTTATTTATCAGATAATGAGAGAGCAAGAGTTTGATGTATGAGTTTGCATAGAGTGTGGGGAAAATGAGTTTTTATATGTAACTTGTAAGAATGTAAATTGAAACATTTCTCTGTGGGTGGGAAAGTTGAGAATATCTGTGTTGTGGTTTGGATATGATTCTAGCATTCACCCATGGTAACACCCAGCCACAGCAAAACACACTGAAACCATTTATTACTGTAATTTCTCCATCGTCTCTGAGCAGAACTTTTGTCTTTAAAATGAGCATGTGGGGTTCCCTAGCAGCAAATCAGGCAGTCAGTCCTTCAGACACCCTGAGTATAGGGCAGAGGTGAGGCCAGTGCTATGGGTACGAAGATTCATGATGTGTTCAAGGATTGTATAGCTAATGAAACCCACATTTGCAGGGGAGGAATTCATGATGAGAGAGCTGCTGAAACGCAGGCATTCTGTTGGGAGGTGGCAAGAGCTTGAATGGGGGTGACAGAATCTATGAGACCAGAGCAAAGAGACATGTGCAGAAGCTGTGTCAGATCAGGCTTGGGTAGAACTCAGACATGGTCGCTTGGCACTGAGACTGGAGGTTGGATTGGTACCACAAGCAAGTTTCTGAGGTGTGTTTTGCTGTTGCCGGGTGTTATCAGAACAAGGGTCCTGTGGTTGAGGACTGCATGGTCTTGGGTGGGTCAGATTCAGGTGGACTGGCACATTTATAGCAGGAACTTTAGTCAGCTATATGCATAGCACAGATGTCACCAGGAAATAGGACATTGAGAGAAGTATGGCACCTGCCCAGCCTCTGCTGAGAAAGTCTATATATCTGTATCTCTTCAGTGGTTATGTGAGCCCAGCCTTGTGTCTGAGGGATGATCTGAGAAATACTCCTGTGAAGAGTCTATTCCAGAAGTGTGGGGGAATGGGCAGCACTTGTACAACCAGGCCTCTGGAGCTGTGGTAGTCACCTGAGCAGCTAGAGGTAGAAGCAACCAAGGAGACCCTGCGGGTCAATGAGGAGAAAGGTAGAGGAGAAGGCTATGCACAAGGACTCAGGAAAAAAATCTGTGAAGTGTGTGTGTGTGTGTGTGTGTGTGTGTGTGTGTGTGTGTGTCTGTGTGTGTATACAAAATACAATCAGCCTCTCCTCAGCTGTAGCTTCCAGAGCAATGAATCCAATCAACTGCAGATCAGTGATATTAAAAAAAAAATAAATTGTGGGGGACTGGAGATGTTGCTCAGAGATTGTTTAGTGTGTATGAAGGTCTTGGTTCAATCTGGGGTATTGCAAAAATAAATAAAAATGACATGTGTACTGATTATTTTCTTATCATTATTCCCCAAATGATACAGTGTAACAACTGTTTACAGAGCATTTCCATTGTGTTAGGTGCTGCATTTTATGTAGAGATGATTGACAGAGCTGGTGGATGTGTAGGGGTTGTGTGGAGTAGTGTGCTGTTTTACATAGGTGTACTTGTATGTTGCTATCTATAGGGATTCTGAATACAATCCCTCTTTAATGCTAGAGAATGACTATATATAATTGGATATACTTCTTTTTGAAAATCATAATGTCATCATATATCCTTGTAGTCATTATCAGGTAGCTTGACTTGTGGGTGTCCCCCTTTGGTAATGGTTTTAAGATGGCTCAGAGATCAAACGTGTCTTTCCTTGCAGGTAATGTACAGAAGGATTCTACAGCAGGCGGGCTTTATACAGTTTGCACAGCTTCAGTTCCTGGAAGCTAAAGAGCTCTTCAGGTAATTTGGGATGTTGGTAGCAAGCCTGCCACTCCAGTGCCCCCTGTGCCCAGAGTCTCATTGTGATGTCATGATGGGAAACATGGACAGTTAGATGGTGAGATGGAGCTTGCGGGGAAGAGTGGTGGGGCTCACCTTAGCTCACACCGCCCTTGCCGGTTCCTCGGATCCACCCCACCCTTTATGTATCCAACAATCCCCAGTCCTTAGGAGGCGGGCCGAGGAAAGTCCCAGGAAGGCCGCAAAGGGTACAGGTTGCTGAGCCAGCACAACATGATTCAGAGGAGTGAATTTGGTAACACGAAGGCAGGATTCTAAGGAATCCTATCCAGAGATTTTTGCTAGAAATTGAGTTCAGAAAAAGCTAAGAGAAATGATGACTTTAAATGTTATATTCCACCTGGGCACCAGTGACTCATGCCTATAATTTTAGTTACGCAGGAGGCTGAGATCTGAGGATGGTGGTTTGAAAATCCATGAGACATTTACTTCCAGTGAACCACCAAAAAGCTGAAAGTGGAGCTGTGGCTCAAGTGGTAGTGTGCCAGCTTGGAGTGAAAAAAACTAAGAGAGTATCCAGGCCCTGAGTTCAAGCCCCAGTACTAGCGCACACACGTGCGCGCGCGCACACACACACACTACAAATAATAATATTCCTGATCTGTTCTCGTAGGGAGTTGAGTTAGTCTGAGGGAGATTCTTCTGGCACCTGTAGAGAGCTGTAGAGAGCTGCCCTGTGGGCTCTCATGTGAGTTCTCTTCTCTTGCTCACTGTCTTATTCTCATTCCCTTACTTGCTTTTCCTCACCCTCACCTGTCACCTTCAGCACCACACTTGTTCTTCCTGCTGCCCTTGCTTCTCACTCTGGGTGCTCCCTGAGACGGGAAACTGCTCAGCAAGTCCTTGCTGGAGAAGAAGTTACACCAGCTGCCATAGTCTTCACATGTCTCACTAGAGCTCTGCCTTTAGATTAAAAAAGTTTTTTCACATTGCTTCACCAGAGCTGATTGAGCGATGTAGAGTAGAGCCGTCTAACCAAGAAAAGGGTTACCAGATAGTTCACTTGTATCTTGGGAAGGACTTGAGCAGAGCTGTCTCCGGAGCACCATCCACTACACATCTGACCTGAGCATGAGCTGCTGTCCACAGTGACTGATCACTTGCTCTATTACAAAATCCGTGTTCTTCCGCACTCTTAGAAGCTTATCTTTACACTGACTGCTTGGCATAAGTCAGGAGTTTGGTTGAGAGACTCCTAAGACAAAGATGAGTCTCCTTCCTATGCCCAAGGTTCATGTTGCTAGTAAGTCAGGATTCTTCCCTTGTTGCACTGGGACTTGTCCTTAGGCTCCTTCCCAAGACTGAACCAGAAGGTACGCTGCCAGTTTGTCATGGTTGATACCAGTAAGAAAAGCATATATCCTTTATGTCATGGGCCCTATACCATCTCCTCTTCTGGAGACTGCAGCTGCCTCACTCTGTAGGTAGTTAGGTGTAGCACATCTTTCCTTTAGCAGATTTGGCCTAAGCAGAACAAGAAGCACAGGGCACCTCAGATCTCATGGAGCCACCACATCCAGCTTGATACTATTTTTTTTTGCGTGGGTGATCTTCCTTGCTCTGCCTCCTAAGAGATTGGGATTACAATGTGTACAACTGTATGCAGACCATTTCAAAGTGTTGTCCCGTTGTTTTGCTCTGAAATTCTATCAGATGTCGTAATGGAAATGGCCACACGAATACTTCTGTCTCATGTTCAGACTGTCACTGAGAACATTGTAAGTTAGATTCTTATGAAGTACCTTTCAAAAAACCATTCAGCAATCTGTTAACAATTTAATGTTAGGAGAGCATTGGTTTGGAAGGAATCATGATACTGACTTGTTCAAACTCAGATACCATGTTATTCTCAGCGTAGCTTTTTATGCCTTGGCTTTGAGGGAGCCCAGGCCTAATCAGGGGCTTCCCAGTGGCCTAGATATCTTGGTGTTGCACTTCCACATTGTATGTATACGTGTCTTTCCCCATTGTCCCTCTGTTCTTTTTTGGAACTATGTGGTGGCATCCAGTTTGGTAGTCCTTCATGGAACTTGCAATTTAGGTTGTCTTTCTGACATGCACCCCCACATCCACCCCATGACTGTGTGCCCATGGCACCGCCCTCCAGTGTCGTTTGTGTGCCTATGTGTACTCTTTCTCTCTTTTTGCTTCATTTAGTTTGACACTGTAATTGCAGAAGCGGCCAGCTTGATGTCCGGGAGCTGATCTCTCTCTACCCCTTCCTGTTGCCCACCTCCTCTTCATTCACCCGGTCTCACCCTCCTCTTCATGAGTACGCAGACCTGAACCAGCTCACCCAAGGCGACCAGGAGAAGATGGCCAAGTGCAAGCGTTTTCTCATGAGCTACCTGAATGAGGTCCGCAGCACAGAGGTGGCCAATGGCTATAAAGAAGACATCGACACAGCCTTGCTCAAACTCTATGCAGAGGCAGACCACGACAGCCTGCTGGACCTCCTGGTCACTGAAAACTTCTGCCTCCTCACCGACAGTGCTGCCTGGCTGGAAAAGCACAAAAAGTGAGTGTAGTTCTTCCCTCCCCTCCCAGGGAGGGTTATAAGGGCTCCAGCTCAGCTCATGGGCATCCAGTGTGGAGGCCCTCTGCTGGTAACACTGTTGGGAAGCTTAGCCAGTGACACTTGGTCTCCCAGGGGTCCCCATGGTGACTAGACAGAGACTACAGGCAGCTTGTACTCCTCAGAAAACCTCATTATCATCCTATCTTAGGGGTCTCCTACCCATTCTTTTTTCTGTGTGCAGGTCCTGGGGCTTGAACTCAGGGCCAGGATGCTTTCCCTTATCTTTCTTCACTCAGGCTAGCATTCTACCACTTGAACCACTGCTTCACTTCTGGCTTTTTCCTTAGTTAATTGGACATAAGAGTCACCCAGCCGGGCGCCCGTGCCTCACGCCTGTAATCCTAGCTACTCAGGAGGCTGAGATCTGAGGATTGCATTTCAAAGCCAGGCCGGGCAGGAAAGTCCATGAGACTCTTATCTCCAATAAACCACTCGAAAACTGGAAGTGGCACTATGGCTCAAGTGGTAGAGCGCTTGTCTTGAGCTGAAGAGCTGAGGGACACTGCCCAAGCCCAGAGTTCAAGACCAACGACCGACCAAAAAATAAAAACAAATTAATTAATTAATTAAATTTTTAAAAAAAGAATCACCCAGAGTTTTCTCCCTAAGCTGGCTTTGAACTATGATCCTCACATCTCAGCCTCCTGTATAGCTAGGATTACAGGCACAGCTACTGGCGCCTGACTCCTGCTCATTTTTTAACTGTGGAAGCTGCATGTGCTTTATTGTTAAATGAACAGATTTTTTATTAGCACGTATCAATTGTACAGAGATTCTCTTGTGACATTTCTACACAGGCATTGAGTGTCAGTCACCCTTCCTCTATTCTCTTCCCCATCCTGCTCCTCTTCCTCAAACAGTTTTTAACAGGTTTCACTGATCTGTTTTCAAATATGCAAAAAAAAATTATCCTCATTTACTACCCCCTCATTACTACTCCCCTCCCAGGGGGGTACCCATCACCCTCAATGGAGCCTTCCATCTCTTCAGCCATTATCCATTAAAAAAATTTTTTTATTGTAAAGGTGATGTACAGAGGGGCTACAGTTATATAAGTAAGGAAATGCATACATTTCTGTCATTCCTTTTAAATAAAGGGATTTTTATGTTTGCCTCTATTGTCAACCTACATTGCACCTGTGAAAGATGCCTCCTGCAGTGCAGTGAAGTCTGTGATAATCAAATTGATGAGATAGATACCTGTACATGTAGGTGGAAAGGGAGCTGCTTAGTCTCCCTGATACAAAGTCCTGGTTTCACACTTTGCCTTCATTACGACCCTAATTTAGATAGCTGCCTCGTGTCCATGGGGAGTGAATTCACCATGACTGGCTTGATTGGGACCAGCATTTTCTTCTTCTGTGGCAGGTGGCCACAGTGCCTAACCATTGTAGGCCTGGGTTTTCTTCCCCTTAAAATGAAGGGCATGGAATGGGTGAGCCCTCAGTTCTGTGTAAGCAATAATGGTTTTTTTTTTTTTTTTGTCTATGAGTTTTAGTAGGAATTTGAAATAATTGCCTGGCACCAGTGGTTCACACCTTCAATCCTAGATACCCTGGGTGGCTGACATCAGGAGGATCTCAATTTTAGGCCACCCCAGACAGAAAATTTCTAGAAACTCCTTCTCAATTCATATCTAAATAAAGTAGCATACATGTATCATCCCATGCTATACAAGAAGCTGAGATTGGGGGAGGAAATTTAATTAATATTTGAAGCAAATTGTAAGACAATTCCAGTGGGGTTTTTGGTACGTTTTTTATTGTAAAAATGTTGTACAGAGGGTTTACAGTTATATGAGCAAGGTAATGAGTACATTTCCTACTGAGTATGTTTTCCCCCTACCATCCCTTCCCTTCTACCTCCACAACTACCGCCCCTGCCTCCAGTGTTGTTTTTAATGTTGTTATTATGGTTTTCTGTTTTGGCTTTTCTTAGATTAGAATCAGACCCTATTTGAGAATCAATAGAGCATACTTCGTGTGTGTGTGTGTGGGGGGGGTGCGGGGGTCAGCTTGAACTTAGAACCTGGGTGCTGTCCCTCAGCTATTTTGTTCAACTCTAGTGCTATACCACTTGCGCCACAGCTTCATTTCTAACTTTTAGAAGTTTCTTGGAGATAAGAGTCTCATGGACTTTCCTGTCTGGTCTGGCTCTGAACTGTAATGCTTAGCTCTCAGAGTCCTGTGTAGCTAGGATTACAGATATGAGCCATCTGCACCTGCCTTAGATTATACTTTTTAGTGAATAAGTAAAACAAACAGGGTTTCTTTTGTTGTTTGGAACTGGTTGTTATATTCTAAGTTCAGTAGAACCAGGGGCTGAGGATGGGATGTGGGGTGGGTTCCACCTGTGGCAGAAAGGGGAAGGGACAGTGCTAAATAACTTACTCTCTTCTAGGTACTTTGCACTTGGACTACTCTATCATTACAATAACCAAGATGCTGCTGCAGTTCAGGTGAGTCTTAAGTATTTTAGCATCACTTTAAAATCAGTACCTTTGGACTGTTACAAAAAAAAAGAAAAAAAGAAAGCACAAGGTTGATAGAGATCACTTTTGCCTGATCAAGAACTTTATGTAGAACAAAAATAATAAATGTTTAGGCAGTGAATTTCTTGAGGAATATTGGCTAAGGATTTTCTTTGTCTTTCTGTAAAATGAACATTTATCAAGATAAAACTTTTCAAAATTGGAAAAGTCAGAAAGTATTGATCTCTTTTGCAAAAATAATTCATTGACATAATTGTACACATGTGTAGGATATAGTATAATAACTCAGTACATGCATACCATATGTAGTGATAAAATCAAGGTGATTAGCATTTCTATCTCCTTAAACATTTATCATTTTCTGTGTTAGAAACCTCCAAATTCTTCTTTAGTCTTAAAAATATAAACTGTTATACACTATAGTTCATGCAACTGGGCTATTGAACACTAAGACATGTTTCTTGTCTCTACTTGCATTTTGTTCTTCATATGCAGCCTGCCTCTGACCCCAACTCTCCTCTCCCTATCTAGCTGCTAATAACCACTGTTCTTTCAACTTGAATATAGGACTTTTTTGAGGTGGTGGTATTAAATCTTGAACTCAGGTACTCTCTCATTCTCAAAGCCTCTTGCTCTCAGGGCTTCTTGGCTTTTTTGCTCAAATCTAGTGCTCTACCACTTGAGCTACTTTCAGCTTTTTGCTGGTTAATTGGAGATAAGAGTCTCATGGACTTTCCTACCTAGGCTGGCTTCAAACCATTATTGTCAGATCTCAGCTTCCTGAGTAGGATTACAGGCGTAAGCCACCAGTGCCCCCTCAACTTATGATTTCTTCCTGCGCTACAAGGCATATGATATCCTTGCCTTATCAGAAAATTGGGACAACAAATGACAGTTAAATATATAATAAATGTACAGTATGTTCACAAAAATAAAATAAAATAAAATAAATATATAATAAATGACAATAACTATTGTGGGCAACTAAATGGCAGGACTGAAGCTGATCAAGGCCACACCCTGCTCAGTGATGGAGCTGGGATTTGGGGACAAGTGCTCCGAGGAGACTGGCAGAATGCTCTGCTTTATCTAATGGCATGATTTTATTTGGTAGCCTGGCCTCTCATCTTGCATCTTAACAGCTTTTCACTGATCTTAAGAAAAAGCATCTTCCCGTCCCCTCAAGGGACTTCTTCCTCCCTGTTCTTCATTCCCAACTGTATTGCTTGTGCACTAGTTTCCTTAGAGTTTTAGT
Organism: Dipodomys ordii; assembly: GCF_000151885.1. NCBI lineage: Eukaryota > Metazoa > Chordata > Mammalia > Rodentia > Heteromyidae > Dipodomys > Dipodomys ordii. Next base: position 1,289,489 of record NW_012267410.1, read on the forward strand.
TTGTGAAGGAAGATAACACCAGCCACATGAGTCCAAGTAACAACAACCCGATGACTTTGGCCAGGCCAGACACGTATTTAGTCTTCGGTTGCTTTGAGGAACTATCATAGTAATGTAATTGGAGAGCATAGTAAAAAGAAAATCGATTCCCATCAACACATACCCCCAAGGCCAAGAATAGATTTGTGTATCACAGATAAAATTTTCATTTTTGAAAACATGGTGGTGTTTTTAGAATTTCAGCTTGATAAAAGCATTGTAATAAAATTAGCATAACTATATAGAGATATTTACAAACTTGAAATTATATGGAATAAATCGCCATATGTGAAAGCATTCTATTAGGAAAAAAAACCCCAGCATTTTTCAATGTATGCAAAATTCAGTTATTTGGTATGGAGAATTTAGTGTTGAAGAACTAGCAGAGGTTAAGCACCTCTAATCTGAAAATCCAAAATGCTTCCAAATCCAAACCTTTTTGAGTACTAATATGCTGAAAGTCGAAAAGGCCATACTAAGGCTGGGTGCCAGTGGCTCACACCTGTAATCCTGTCCACTCAGGAGGCTGATAATCTGAAGATCATGGTTCAAAGCCAGCCCAGGCTGGAAAGTCCATAGACTCTTATCTCCCAATAAACCGCCAGAAAACTGGAAGTGGTGCTGTGCCGCCAGTGGCAAAGTGCTCACCTTGAGCTAAAGAGGTGAGGCACAGCACCCAGGCCCAGAGTTCAAGCCCCACGACAGACCCCTTCCAAAAAAAAGAAAAGGTCACACCATATAACTTGGTTTTATGTCCCAAATTGTGTAAAATACTGTATAAATATTTATACATTTTGTAAAATATTATGCCTTTGTGTTGTGTGTATATTCATGAGACATAAATGAATTTCATATTTAGACTTGGGGCCTAGTCCCAAGAATCCTCATGTGTGCATGCCTCTATTCTAAAATCTTACAATAGTCTGAAACCTGAAACATTTGTGATCAAAAGCATTTCTTTCCATCAAGGGAGACTCAATCCATATCATAAAAATTTTGGTACTGATGTGAAAATGATAGATTTGTACTTCCTACCCTATTTAGTGGGCTTCTTTTGTCTTTTGCTGATGATATGGCTCAGATAGTACCTTTCTAAGCTTATGTTAGAAGCTATACAATATCCTAAGGTTTTTCCCTTCTCTTTTTTTTATTATTTGTTCTAGTTGTGGGTGAACATCGTGGATGGGGATGTCCAGGACTCCACACGCTCAGATCTGTATGAATATATTGTAGATTTTTTAACCTTCTGCTTAGACCGAGAGCTGGTATGGACCTACGCAGACTGGGTCTTGCAGAAAAGTGAGGAGGTTTGTGCTTTACAAATGCATTTGTGTGTGTGTGTGTGTGTGTGTGTGGAAATGCATTTGTGTGTGTGGAAATGCATTTGTGTGTGTGGAAATGCATTTGTGTGTGTGTGTGTGTGTGTGTGTGTGTGTGTGTATGTGTGTGTGTGTGTACTGGGGTTTGAACTCAGGCTGGGTGCTCTCCCTTACCTTTTTTGGTTGGCACTTTATCACTTGAGCCTACAGCTCCATGGCTTTTTGGTGGTTAATTGGAGGTGAGTCTCATGGACTTTGCTTCCTGTGATAGCTTCAAACTGCGACTCTCAGATCTCAGCTTCCTGAGTAGCTAGGATTATAAGCGCGAGCCACCTGCACATGGCTATTATAAATCTATTCTTTCTCACAGTGCTTCCTAGAAACAGACCCAGAGAACCCTTCACTGAATTAATTAGAAGAAGCTTACATTTCTCTAGTCTTCTTTAAATGCCTCCCTTTGAACCGTGTGAATCCCACTGGGTGTTTTGAACTTCTAGGAGATGCCAGCTGGAACTTCTTTCTGAAGAGGCCAGCATGGTGGAAAGCCAGCAGTCCCACAGCTTCTGTTTCCTGTGTCTTCCTGAAAACACAATTCTCTCCAATCCACTTTTCCCCGCTCCCAGCTACAGGCTAGCACTGCTGTTGGAGCAGAATCAGGCCATTGCCTTGGCAGGTGGCAGCCCCAGGCCTCTCCATGCCCACAAGACTGTTGTCCTCTTCTCCATTTTCTTACTGCCTCTACTTGGAAGTTTGGGGCATGGAGAAAAGCATCCACCTAGAGGCTGAGAAATAAGAGTAGTGATAAAAACCCTTGCCTGTGGGCTGTTGGGAAAGGCAGCTTGGTTGGGACAGAGTAACAAAATCCTTAGTGATGCCCTATAGATAACCTGGGCAAAAACAGCAGACATTTCTGTTTTCACCATTTTAAAATTACATGTATCCTTGGTTTTCTGGGAGAGGTGCAGTGAGCTCTCTGATGTTGAGGGGTCTTTGTCTTAAATGCAGAGCGTGGTATCCATCTGCCTGAGGCAGCCCAGGAATGCTTTGTCCTGTATTCTGCTGCCACTGGAAATCAGGGATGTTGCTTGGTGGACTTTTTCTCCACCCCTCTTCACACACCTGCATAACACACCTTGTTACCCTCACTCCAGCATCCTGTCTAGCACCTTGAAAGTAGCAGTTCCTTCCCAGAGGGCAGAACTGATCCATGCATGGAATTCTGTGCACCAAAGGATGGACCTGTCACCTGGCCTGGGTGAAAGACACAGCAATCCCCCCCCCCCCCCCCCCCCACATACAAGTTGGGCATGACTTACAGTTGAGGAAACTGAGGCTCTGAGAGGTTAAGAAACAGTCCCTTTGGACCTCACATGATAGAGATAGAGATCTAGGCTTATAGGACCCCAGATGCATACTTTTAATAGCTGTTGCATATTTTCATTTTTAGTATTATGATGTGTATGTATACATGCACACACATATGTGCATGTGATAGGATGTGCACACCTGAGTGTCCACAGAGCAAAGAAGGATCTCATTCTCTATTTTATATTTCCTTAGAAAGCAGAATTTGATGGGCACTGCATGGGAAAAGCACAGGAAGGCAACCAGGAAACTTGTTCAGAGGCTTAAATTGAATAAAGAATCCACCAAGTACACGGTCATTGTTCAGAGAACAATTCGCTGCAAGTGTTGAGTTTCCAGTGCTTTCTCTGCTTTTTTCACTTATTCTTCAGAGGGAACACTGCAGATGAGTGCTCTGTGGTTTGTCAAAACCTTATCAGTAAATGCATTCTTTAATTTTCCAGTTATCTTTGAAGAACAGAGAATTTCTTAGTGTAGGCCACTTTTCTGTCCGCTTTCTGCAAAGGACCAAAGGTGGTCCTTGTCAGGACTTGAAGCTGGGTTGTTTGTTTCAATAGCCACCTTGTTTAACCACCTTGCTGAAGCCTGATTGGCATATCAGACGCTGTTCCTATGTATTATAGCCACTGCCTTTTTCCATGATGATTTGATCCAAAGCATGAATGTGCAGTGACCAAAATAAAGATGACAAAAGGCAACTTAAAAACTTAATTGCTAACTGAATTGCTGTTCTTCCTTCAGATTGGAGTTCAAGTCTTCACCAAGAGACCTTTAGATGACCAGCAGAAGAACAGTTTTAATCCAGATGATATTATCAGTTGCCTTAAAAAATACCCTAAAGCTCTGGTTAAATATCTGGAACACCTCGTTATCGACAGGAATCTACAGGTGAGTTCTTTAGAACTTAGACCAAAGTGTGGACCTTCCCATCACGTGGTACGGGTAATGTAGAAGAGGGAACCTGCCTATCAGCTTTCCAGAAATGATAATGTCATGTTTTAATTTCCTCACTACTCAGTGTACTTGCTGATAGTCTTAGGGAATATGAGGCTTTGCGAAAGATACCAAAGGGGCCAGGCCAGATCTTGGATCTTTCATCTCATGTCCACTCCACTTACATTCCTTCTCCCTTTCCCATCTTGTTATGTTCAAAGGAAGTGTGAGAAGCTGCCCCTCTTTGTAGAACACCGACATCCCATGTTTGGCCCTTTCACAAAGTAATCCTTTTGTGTGTATGTGGACATGTGGATGTGTGTTAATCAGCTTTCTGTCTCTATGGCAAAATACCTGAGTCAATTAATTTATAAGGACCAAAGGGTGATTCGACTCATGGTTTTTTAGAGGTTACAATCTGATCAGTTGGTCCTGTTGGTTTGGGGCCTATGGTGAGGCCAGAGCACAGCATGTGAAAGAGCAGAACTGCTCAGCTCATAGCCAGGAGAGAAAAGGAAGAGGAAACCAGAATGTTTGCATGATCCTAAAGACTTTCCTCAAGGGTCTCATCTATTGAAGATTCAACCACCTTGGGACCAAGTCTTTAACACAAAGGCAGCTCTGGGAATCATTCAGCATCTAAACTATATACAGCAACATAGGTTGTAAACTCAGCTTCTCAGTGTGGAGGTTTCTTGGAGATGTCTAGTCCAGTAAGGGTATCATGTCCATGATGGAGAATCTGCCCAACCCTCCTCTACAGTGGCCTGATTGTGGGAATACTGGCTGGAGGGTGAGATCCACAGTCTTCCCTCTGGCAAATGCTGTCTATTGGAACCCTGCTTCCTGCAGAAAGAAGAGTACCACACTCACCTGGCTGTCCTCTACCTGGAAGAGGTGCTTCGGCAAAAGATGTCTGGCAGCGACAAGGGCGGCGAAGCCACTGAGACACAGAGGAAGCTACGGCACCTGCTGCAGAAATCTGACTTGTACCGAGTCCACTTTCTCATAGGTGAGGATGCACTCATCCTTCTCCCCAGGTGCAGACAGATTGGTCTTGGTGGAGCTCATCATTTTGATAGTATAGGATGAATCCTGAGTGTGCTGATTTGGAGTCAGCCTTCCTGGAAGGTGTGAGCTTCTTGTACCCTTGCTCTCAGGGACAGTGCTGGGGATATGGGAGCTGCCCTGATGTGTGCAGGTGTGCCAGTCTTACCTTCATTTAACTTGGTGCATTTGACTGTGAAGCTCTCATGCATCTTTAGCCCTTTTGGTGACTCCAGTACACTTGCCCCTGAGTGTTCTAGAGGGTGGTTCCAGAAGCTCTAAGGAGTTGGTATTCTGTTTTGGTATTTTGTAGTGCAGGCAAACTCTGGGCCTTGTGCATTTTAGGCTAAATGTTCTACCACTGAGCTTTACCCTCATCCCTCAAAACTCCTAAGGGTATCAATCTGTGGATGCTCAGGTCTCTTGCGGGAAATGACATAGCATAGTGATTGCATAAACCCACATATATCCTCCTCAATTGTACTCTTTGCTTTATAAACCTCTTTATAAAAATCACATACTCTCCATGATTTTGCCAGCTTTTGAGTCCATAGAATGTATCCCTGTGCATTGACAGTATAAAGATGGATGAGGCTGAGTTCTGGTCCTCAGAGACTTGTTTAACAAGGATGTAGGAAAGGTCTGCACCCCCTGGTACGTGGGATCTGCAAACCACACCTTGGGTTGGGAGGTTTCAGGGAACCTCCTAGAGGAAAGACTGTTTGAGTAGTCATAGAGCATAAATCTAGGCTAGCATATGTGACTGATAATTTGGTGGCACATGCCTGCAATTCTAGCTACTTGTAAGGTAGATAGATGTAGGAGGACTGAAGTCTGAGACTGCCCTGAGGAAAAACTTAATACTTATCTGAAAAATAACTTAAGCTAGGAAGGACTAGGGGTGTGGCTCAAGTAGTAGAGTGCTTAGAGGCCCTGAGTTTGAAACCCTATACTTCTCAAAAACAAAACAAAGACTGGGAAATGGAAGTATGCCCCAAGGCACTATGGGAAGAACATTAGATACTTTATACCTGTTTTAGATTTTTTTTCCATTGCTATAACAACGTACTGGAGGCTAGCTACTTTCTAAAGAAAAGAGGCTCATTTAGCCACAGTTTTTTAAAAAAAGACCATGAGATTAAGATTGGATGACCCCATTAATTAATTGGCCTCTGGTGGGAGTCTAATAACAGATGGCATTATGGTAGGAGCTCATGTGGTGACAAGGAAGGAGAGAGAAATGGGAGCAGTAGAAAGGAGAGAAAGAGAAAAGTCACATGGAAAGACATGAAGCCAGAGAGATGGAGAGATGAGGGAGGAGCTAGCGTATTTCTTTTTTTAAAAAAGTAATTTTTTTATTGTAAAAATACTGTACAGAGGGGTTATAGTTACATGAGAAAGGTAATGAGTACATTTCTTATCAAGCATTGTTGCCCCTCCTTTGTTTTTCCCCTACCATCCTTTCCCTCCCACCTCCACAACTACACCACCCCCCATTGCCTAAATTGTAAAGTTCGTTTTTCAATATAGTGTCTTGTACATCTCATTGTTACAATGGGTCAACCTGTATCCCTATTTAAACATTTTGTTTTTTCCTTCCCCTCCACAAATTATACCAACATCAAATACAGTGAAAGCAGAGGTTATACCGTGGGGGAGGAATATACAAAGCAACAAAAAAATCACATGGTACATTATAAATACGTTAGAAACAAGAGCAAGAAAGAAAAATCACTCATGTCCCTATCTTGGGGTTCATTTCGTTTAACATCATCTTATCTGGTCATATGTACCTTTGACCTTTCTGCTTGTCTCAGACATACACTAGTTATTGTAAATAAGGGAAACCACGAGACCTGGCTTACTTCACTTAATATAATTTTTTCCAAGTCTTTCATTTCCTAACAAATGGGGCAATGTCATTCTTTCTGATGGAGGCATAGATTTCCATTGTGTATATATACCACATTTTCTTGATCCATTCATCTACTGAGGGGCATCTGGGTTGGTTCCATATCTTAGCTATGATAAATAATGCTGCAATAAACATAGTTGTGCTGGTAGCTTTAGTATGGTCTTGTTTGTGATCATTCAGGTAAATGCCCAAAAGTGGGATTGCTGGGTCTTAGGGGAGCTCTATGTGGAGTCTTTTGAGGAACCTCCATACTGCTTTCCAAAGTGGTTGAACAAGTTTACACTCCCACCAACAATGCAGAAGGGTTCCCTTTTGGGGAACCCCCAGCATCTGTTATTATTAGAGTTCTTGATTGTAGCCATTCTAACTGGGGTGAGGTGGAATCTCAATGTTGTTTTGATTTGCATTTCTTTTATGGCAAGAGAGATTGAGCATTTCTTCATTGTCTATTGGCCATTCTTATTTCCTCTTCAAAGAAGGTTCTCTTTAAATCTTTAGCCCACTTATTTATTGGGCAGTTGTTTCTTTGAGGATTTGTTGTCGGGAATTAAATTTTTTGAGTTCCAAGTATATTTTAGATATAAGACCCTTATCCATTATATGGCTAGTGAAGATCTTCTCCCAATCTGTGAGCTTTCTATTGATCTTGCTAGCTATGTCCTTTGCCATGCAGAAGCTCTGCAGCTTCGTGCAATCCCATTTGTCCAACCTTTCTTTGATTTGTTGTATTTCTGGGTCTCTATTAAGAAAATTTCAGCCTGTGCCAAGGAGACCTAGGATTTCTCCTATTCCATCCTGTAATGTTTTCAGGGTGTCTGCTTTGACTCCGAGGTCTTTGATCCATTTGGAGTTGATTCTGGTGCAAGGTGATATATAAGGATCTAGCTTTAGTTTTCTACAACTGATTAACCAATTTTTTAGCTCCCTTATAGAAGATTAGATGGCTATAGATCTGTGGGTTCATTTCTGGGTTTTCAATTCTATTTCATTGGTCTTGAGGTCTGTTCTTGTGCCAGTACCAAGCTGTTTTGATTCCTATGGCTTTATAGTAGAGTTTGAAATTTGGTATTGATATTCCTCCAGCACTGTTGTTTCTGTTGAGGATTGTTTTTGCTATTCGGGGTCTTTTATGTTCCATATGAATTTTTGGATTGCTTCTTCTATTTCATTGAAGAATGAGGTTTGAATATTGTTAGGTATCACATTGAATTTGTAGATAGCTTTGGGAAGTATTGCCATTTTCACGATGTTGATCCTTCTAATCCAGGAGCATGGGAGGTTTTCCACTTTTTAAGTTCTGTTGTGGTTTCCTTTTTCAGGTTTTTAAAGTTTTCATTTTAGAGATCCTTCACTTCTTTAGTTATCTCCTAGGTATTTTATTTTTTTTGTGGGGCTTTCCTGATTTCAGCTGTGCTGTTCTCATTGTTGGCATACAGAAAAGCCATTGAGTTTTGAGGGTTAATCTTATACCCTGCTACTTTGCCAAAGTTTTGAATCAGCTTCAGTAATTTGGGAGTGGAGTCCATGGGATTCTTTAAATACAAGATCACATCATCTGCAAAGAGGGAGAGTTTTACTTCAGCTTTCCCTATTTGGATCCCCTTTATGTTTGCATCTTGTCTTATTGCTACAGCTAGGCATTCTAATACTAAATTAAAGAGAAATGGAGAGAGTGGACATCCTTGTCTCGTTTCTGAGTTTAGAGGAAATGGCTTTAGTATTTCGCCATTAAGTACAATGTTGGTTGTAGGGTTTTCATTTATAGCCTTTATTGTATTGAGGAATGTTTCAAGGATTCCTAGTTTTTCCAGAGTCTTCATCATAAAGGGGTGCTGGAACTTGTCAAATGCCTTTTCTGCATCTATTGAGATAACCATGTGGTTCTTATCCTTGTTCTTGTTGATGTGATGAAGATTTGTGTATATTGAACCAGCTTTGTATCCCTGAAAGGAATCCTATTTGATCATGGTGTATGATTTTTTGGATTAATTGTTGAAGTCGATTGGCCAAAATTTTGTTGAGAAGTTTTGCATCAATGTTCATCAAACAAATGGGTCTATAGTTCTCTTTCTTTGATGAGTCTCTGCCTGGTTTGGGGATGAGGGTTACGAAGGCTTCATAGAAAGAGTTTGGTAGTGAACTTTTTCTTTCAATTTCATTGAAGAGTTGGAGGAGTATTGGTGTGGGTTCTGCTTTGAAGGCCTTGTAGAATTCAGCTGTAAATCCATCCGGTCCTGGACTTTTCTTAGTTGGGAGGTTAGTGTATTTCTTTTTTGAGAACTAACCCTAATCTCTTCTGGGAGTGATCCCTGGATGATAAAGGTTCCACTACCTCCCCCATTCCCAGAGTAAGGTCCCAGCTTCCAACACATGAGCCTGGGAAGGGCAAAGGACATCCTGGAGCCATGTCAATGCCATGGCAGAACCCCAGGCTGGTTAGGTGGCCTGGAGCTGTGTCAGGCTTGGAGCTGTGGATAGGATTCCTGTCCTATCTATCTACACAGGGGGACCAGCAGTCAGTATAGATGACAGAATCACCACAGTTACTTTATCCATCATTGAACCTTCCCCTGTGCCTCAGATAAGTCAGGCTGTGGTAGTTATACATTGACATTTCACGGGGTGATGATACCTGTTGTGGCTTCGTCTAGTGTTTAGGTGAAGCATTGTAAATAGCCAGCCTTTTGCTATGGGACAGGTGATGTCTGTCTTGAGCATCAGGCCTAAGGACCGCCCTTATGTGGCCAAGCTTCCATGCTCAATGCCTGTAACTATAGGTTTAATCTTAGATCTGGACTGAGTCAGCCGTGGAATACCCACTTAGCAGTAGGTAAGGATCTTATGCTAGCCTTCTGTTTTATAGATGGGGTGTGGCAGGAAGCAGAACAACTTGGCCAGCCTCGGCCTACGATGCAGGGCCTTTGTCAGGACTGACTCTGCTATAAGTTACATTTTCCTATAATCTAGAAGCTTAATTACAGGACAAATACAAGAAAACCTTTTGGACTCTTTCTTTTTCAACTTCTTGTTGAATAATGTAGACATGGAAATTTTTTATACCATGAGCCCACATTCCCTTCAGTGAAGTATGTTTTTAATGGGAATGGGAGGGGGCGGGGGGAAATGAGTATATGTCTAGGAGATACTCAGGTGGCCCTTCTTACCCATGGGCTCTACAGCTATAGGTCTACCAACTGGATAGCAAATATTCCAGAGCCAGGAACCATTGGCTCATGCCTGTAATCCTTGCTGTTCAAGAGGCTTCCAGATGCTTTTTTTTTTTTGGTCCAGTCATGGGGCCTGAACTCTGGGCCTGGGCGCTGTCCCTCAGCTCTTCAGCTCAAGACTAGCGCTCTACCACTTGAGCCACTGCACCACTTCTGGCTTTTTCTTTTTGCTTATGTGGTGCTGAGGAATCGAACCCAGGGCCTCATGCATGCAAGGCAAGTGCTCTACCACTGAGCCACCTTCCCAGCCCATCCAAATGCTCTTTGTTCAAAACCACTCCAGGCAGAAAAGGCCATTTCCCAATTACCTAGCAAAAAAACAGACTGAAGGCATGACTCAAGTGGTAGAATGTCAGCCAAGCAAGCAAGCTAAGCAACCTAGAGGCCTTGAGTGCAAATCCCAGTACCTGCAAAAAGAAAAGAAAAGAAAAATTCCAAAAAGAAATAGGACTGAACTGAACAAGTAGAGATTTTTCTTGTCATTATTCCCTAACAATACAGTGTAACTGTTGACCTAGCATGTACATTGTGTTAAATGTTGTAAGCAATATAGAGATAATTTAAAATATGTAGAATACGGTGCAGGTGTTTGCAGACTCCCTGCCATTTTCTGTGAAGAAGTTGAGCACTGGGGTTTTGATATCCACAGGAAGAGGTTCTGGGACCCAGTCTTAGGTCACAGAGGGATAACTGGTAGCTATAGTGCCCTCCCACATTAGTCAGAGGATATGTGTGGTACTGGGGAAAGGGGCGTGAGTGATGTGTTTGCTGCACACAAGGAGTTCGGTAGTCACTGATTCACTGTGGCCTTCCAAGACCATAGCTGTTTTGTTTATTCCCTCCACAGTGGAGTCTGTCTTCTATTTTACTAAGACCCAGAATGTTAAGGTGACAACACAAGGCAGCCTTTCAGTTGATGGTCTAAGTGGCAGTATTTAGCAGTGTCTCGCCTGTCCTTTCTGAGGCTGAGAGCTGTGGGCCCTTGGGTATATACGTGATAGGCCCTCACCAAGCCTGCCTATCTCTGAGAAACACTTTTCTCCGACAGAGAAGATCCAGGGTGCTGGGCTGCCCATGGAGCGCGCCATCCTCCACGGGAAGCTGCGCGAGCACGAGAAGGCCCTGCATATCCTGGTTCACGAGCTGGGGGACTTCTCCGCAGCCGAAGACTACTGCCTGTGGGGCTCCGAGGGCCAGGACGCACCCAGCCGCCAGCGCCTCTTCCACATGCTGCTCGCCATGTACCTCCACGCCGGCCCCTCTGCCCATGAGCTGGCCATGCCAGCCGTGGACCTGCTCAACCGGCATGCCAGGGAATTTGACGCTACCCAAGTGCTGCAGCTGCTGCCAGGCACCTGGTCAGTGCAGCTGCTCTGCCCATTCCTGATGGGGGCCGTGAGAGACAGTGTCCATACCCGGAGGACCACACAGGTAGCCCTTGGCCTGGCAAGGTCGGAAAACTTGATCTACACATATGACAAGGTGAGTGGCCTTTCATGGAAGGTCAGCTTTTTAGCTACTGAGGAATGGTCTTGGTTAATTTCTCTGTTTCTTTCTCTGTGAGTTTTTCACTAGATGCTGAGGTCTGGGGACACAGGCTGAGGCTGGGCTGGGCTGCCTTTTCCTCCTTCTTTGACACTTTGGCTAAGGAGTGGAGTGTATGAGGAAAGATGAGGGAAGGAAAATAATGCTAGAAGAGTGGCGCTTGCTGAGCAAACACTGAATGGCATTGTGTCATTGCCCTTTATCAGTCTTATCTACATTAAGAGGAAACTGAGGCACAGGCAAGTCAGATGGTCTGTACGTAGACTTGCTCAGAGTTGATTCTGGGCTGATTCGGAAACCCATGTTCAGTCAGGCACTGGTGGTTCACACCTGTAATCCTAGCTACTCGGTAGAATGAGATCTGAGGATTGCAGTTTGAAGCCACCCCATGCTGGAAAGTCCATGAGACTCTGCAGTTAACCAGCAAAGATCCATAAGCAGAGCGACGGATCCAGTGGTAGAGCACTCTCTTTGACTGAATAGTGGGATAGCTTGAGCAAGCCTCAGAACTGGCACAAAGAAAAAAACCTGCTGCTTCTCCCTGAGCTGTAGCCCTTGTGAATGCTCCACATAGCTGGCAAAGGGAGAATCATGTTCTCTGCCACATTAAGTCCTTCATTTGCTCCTTGGCCTGGGAGATGCAGTCTACTTCCTTGTTTCTGACCCTCCCATCTCCCCATGCTTCCTAGCACATGGCATGCTGTCTCCTACCCCCTAGCCCTGTCCTACCACTTGGAATTCCCTTACCATTTCCTTTATGCTTAATGAACACTCAACTTGAAGTACGGGCTGCCCTTTTACTCCATGTTGGAACCTGTGTACTGTGTGTATGTGTCCATATTTTTATTTACATATAATTGTTTCTATTTGCTGTTAGACTCTGAGTTCTTAAAGGGCATTTACACGTCTTAGTTTTTCTAGAGCCAGGCCTGGTGTGTTGAAAGCATTACATAAATGTTTGTTAAATGATAAGTGTAACTATGAATGCAGAAGTCACTAAGTGCTACCGAGTTGACACAAGTGAATTATACAGAAGGATTTAACTTGCAAACTCCAGTCCTATTTAGCAGATGAGATGAGATAGACAGCGTTAGGCTCATTGTATTAATGACCCTCCAAAAGAAATCGTATTTCCCAGGGTCCATCAGGAACGTGGCACTAATGAACTAATAATTTTGCCCAAGTCCCCAATTTGTGCCTTACTTATTTTACTTGTAAATGGAAAGGCCAGGACATTAGGTGACATATAGGGATCCAGTAGGCTGATACCGATGCCAGGAGGCCTGGTGGAAACAGCTTTGAGAATGTTGGAGGGTGACGTCTAAGTATATAGGCTAGACAAGCAAGGTTTCGTGTTGTGCATGTGTATGCCGATACTGGCCTTAAACTCAAGTCCAGGCTCTCTCCCTTAGCTTTTTCACTCAAGGCTGGCATTCTGCTTCTTCAGTCACACCTTCACTTCCAGCTTTTTGCCTGTTAAGTGGAGATTAGAGTCTCAAATTTGTCTGCCCAGGCTGGCTTTGAGCTGTCATCTTCAGATCTCAGCCTCCTGAGTTGTCAGGATTACAGATGTGAGAGATGTGAGCCTCAGGTGCCCAGCAACATGTAAGTTTTTTTTTGTTGTTGTTGTTGTTGTTTTGGTCAGTTGTGGGGTTTGAACTCTGGGCCTAGGCGGTTTCCCTGTGCTCTTCAGCTCAAGGCGAGCACTCTACCACTTGAGCTACAGCACCACTTCTGGTTTTCTAGTGGTTTATTAGAGATGAGTCTCATGGAGTTTCCTGCCTGGGCTGGCTTTGAATCATAATCCTCAGATCCTGAGTAGCTAGGATTACAGGCATGAGCCACCGGCACCTGGCAACATGTAAATTTTCTAAGAAAAGTGGTTTTGTAGCTTTTTTACTTCTCAGGTTACTAAGAATAGTTTTGTTTATTTCCGCTTCCTGCGGATTGTTTCAAGAAGTTGATATAAAGCGGTCTTGGTGGGTAAATTCCATACTGGCATACTCACTGTCTGTTTCTGTTTCCAGATGAAGTTGAAGGGAAGTGCAATCAAGCTCTCAGACAAAAAGCTCTGCCAGCTCTGCCAGAACCCCTTTGGTGAACCTGTGTTTGTCAGATACCCAAATGGAGGGCTTGTGCACACCCACTGTGCTGCCAGCAGACACGCCACCCCCAGCTCCCCCAGCCCCGGCACCCGGACTTGAAAAGCTTGGCCTCAGGGTGCAAGGGGACTCTGAATTCTTTCCCCAGCCTGCTGGATGCAAGTTGTAGAGAGCTGCATGCTTGGCAGCATGAGGATGGAGAGAGGCATCTGTGTACTAGGAGACGCTATCCCCGACCCCTGAGAAGCAAGGACACCTCCCTGCTGACCACCCTGGGTATGAATGTAAATGGAAAATCCCTGCAAATTTCCAAAACACACAGATAGGGAGTCACCTGTCCAGGTAACAGTCATGGGAAGCACAGGTGTTGGTAAGAAGGGAATCTGTGCAGTGCAGACACACTTCCAGTCATGCCTGTGCCCTGGACAGGTGTTGTTCTGTGTGTCTGGAGAAGAAGCCCTATCAGGCTCAGGCAAGCGTCCAGATGCAGAAACTGGAAGTGGGCACCTTGCCTTCCTGAAGAGCAGCATTCTCCGTCCACATGGGCTCCACACTTGCCCCTGGAGGGGCTGAACTTAGGGTTATAGTTTCTGTTCCTTTGTCCCACCTAGCTTTCAACCTCTGAAGCTGCCGCCTGTTTACCTAAACACTGACTCTGGGGTAAATTCCTGTGCTTCCTGCTGCCTGGCAAATGGAGATCTATTTAAAAGCCAGTCAAGCTCCACTCTGCCTCGCCCATCCCCGAGATGGCAGAAGAAAGGGAAGGTGAGGGCAAGGGCGGGTTCTTTCCAATCACATCAGCTGCCAGTTGGAAACACCATGATGGTATGTTCCACTAAACGTTTTTTATTTAAGTTCATACTGTCTGCAGTTTTGCTGTCATTTAGAAATTCCTCTTTCATACTCATTAGGGATTTTTTTTTCCCCTCATTATAACATACCTCCTACTGAAGATTTGGGAAATTAAAAGGGAAACGTGATAAGCTGTATCAAGCGTGCTTCCTGAAGAGAGGCTGATGTTGGCCTCCCTCATAGCTGCCTGTGCCCTTGACCAAGGCACCATTGCTCCCAGCACAACCCGGTAAGGAGGTCCTGTCAGGCCTCCCTTACCTCCCAGCACTTTCTGCACCTGCCTTGAGCTTTCCTGAGCCCTCAGAAGAAAATGTCTGTCTAACCATCACCATGTGGGATTCGTGTCATGCTCTTGTTATTCCACTGCCCTCCTCTGAGTTTCCTCATTGGGATGGTAGACTCCTCGGGGACCCCTCCATAAAGACAACACACGCTGTGCAGTGATGCTTCGGAATGAGCATCAGAACATTGACATGAGGAGCCTCTCCATCAGCCCAGAGCTCACTCACTGCTCATTCGTTAGAAAATGTTTCCTGTTTTAATAATCATCAGTGTATTTTTTTTTTCCTCTTGGGATTCTAAGTGAGCCAAGAAGCAAAATCTCCCTGCATTCTTGGGAGGGGATTAATGTCATTTCCTCCTAACTATGTCTCAGTTGGCTAAAGAATTCTTTTAGCACACCTGTGTGCTGTGTAAACTGGTGTTGATCTAGAGCAGGGTCCCTTGCTCCCACCAAGGTATATCTGGGTGTATGTCACCATTGTGGCCTGTGGGTTAGGGCTAATGACCCTCAAAGAAGACAAGCTACCTGTACTTGCGGTGTTGGGTTTTTTTTTTTTTTTTTGTTGTTGTTGTTCATTTGTTTTGTTTTTTGTCAGTCATGGGGCTTGAAGTCTGGGCCTGGGTGCTCTCCCTCAGCTCTTCAGCTCAAGGCTAGCGCTCTACCACTTGAGCCACAGCACCACTTCTGGCTTTTTCTGCTTATGTGGTACTGAGGAATTGAACCCAGGGCCTCATGCATGCAAGGCAAGCACTCTACCACTGAGCTACCTTCCCAGCCCAGTGTTGTGTTTTTAAAAACACTGTTTGCCCTATACACAAAATGATGCAGTTGGGTAAAGAGCAAGGAAGTAGAGGTATGGCTCAAGTGGTAGAGCCCCAGCCTTGAGTTGAAAGGCCATGCAAGTGTGAGAATCCTGAGTTCAAGCCTTGTACTAGCACAAAAAGAAAATAAAGAAAAGGCACATGCTCGCTCACTTTTAATCTTGGAACACTAGTCCCTTTTCTTTTCTCTGGACCTTGATCAGTTGTTAGAAACGTCTGTCTCATCCATTCAAAGAATGAGAATTAAAGTGGAGGAGTTTTTCATCAACCAAATCCTTTAACACAAACAGAACCCTGTGAAAATGTGCAGAATCATTTCATGCTAAAATCTACGTTCTCTGACCTGCCTCACTCTCGCGAGGTTCTTTTCTTAAATCCTGTTTTGTAAAACAAATACATGGTTCTTTCTCTTGCTGTTTTTCTGCAACTGTGCCATTGAATGGAGCAATTAGAACTGACACTGGGGCCTTTTCCCTCTCATTAGCTTGACGGAACCATTCTGGTTTAAACCGTGTGAGTGGAGCTCGGGCTTACATTAATATTCTGTGGGCAGTACTATTTTATGAACTGTTTATCCACCGTTGCCTGTCAGGTATTAATGTAGGAGTGTCACATAGGCTGTGGCATTGGACCTGAGCACCGAACCAGCACTTCTCATGCTGACAGGCTTAGTAAGCTGCCTTGTCACTTCAGGAATGCAGGGAGGTGGCCACAGGGTCCCAGCCATGGGGTCTCGCTCTCCCATGGGTACCCCCTAAGCAGCTAAACTAGCCCTTGCTTTTTTGCTTGCTGTCCATGAAACTTTTGTGTCTGCAACTCTTATCGTTAACCCCTTCCCCACCACTGGGTTCCAATATACAAGATGTACAAATGTAAACTTGTTGATTTTATTAAAATCCTTTTAATTCTTTGCCTTTTTTCTGGAGTGTTTTTTTAATAAATAAAATAATCTTGATGGAGTGATTGTATTCACGCACATGGTACCTAAGTTTGAGAAGTTCTAGAACATAGCTGCAGACTGGATGGAATTTGAACTTCTCCACCATTTTATCTCCTACATATTTTTAGATTGTTCCTAGTCATCATTTGTTGCCTTCAGATGAATTATCCAATGCCTAATTGCTGAGGAGATTCCTGTTGACTGTGTGTGTGTGTGTGTGTGTGTGTGTGTGTGTGTGTGTGTGTGTTCTGGGGCTTGAACTGGGGAGTGGGCACTGTCCCTTAACTTTTTCACTCAAGGCACATTTCTACCACTTATGCTGCAGCTCCACTTTTAGGTTTTTGCTGGTTAATTGGAAATAAGAGTCTCATAGACATTCCTGCCCAGGCTGCCTTAGGACTATGATCCTCAGATTTCAGTCTACCAAGTAACTAGAATTTCAGATATGAACTACCAGTGGTGAGCTTCCTGATGACTGTTTACATATTTCCCCTTTAAGCAAAAGGTTAAATAAATCAGTTGCCATGCATTTTTAGCCCTAAGTATATCTAAGGAATATAATCAGATCTCAGCTTATTCATTCTCCTTCTCTTCCAGCACATTGTTCAAAGTAGGTCTGAGCAATTCTGGAGAATCTCACAACACTTCCTCATGGTCTTGTTCCAGGATCTCTTCTGCCCCTGAGGAAAGGGGGAAGGTTATGTTAACCCAAGTGACATCCTGACTATTCTAACCCCATTCTAACTGCTGTGGCCAAGTATGTCTCAGAGATATGCTCTGAGCCAAACTGTTGTGATTCAACGTATTTCAAACTGAAGAAACAGGTGCTGTTTGTTCCAGACATTTCCTTGGGCTTCAGGGACTCTGCCAGTAAGATAGCTCCAGCCAACAGATTCCCCTTCCTGGCACTTTCCCAACCAAACAGTAATAACCAGACATGAGCTCTGTTATTCAAATCTTAGTATTACTACTTTTAGAAAACCATGAGCTTAACTCACTGCTATCCCAAGGCCCATTAGCATATTAGGGAATAAGGGAATGGTTAGACTAGAAACCAACCTGGATTCACATTGCATTGTAAAACTTACGTAGGCAGACAAGGCCATGTGGCTGACAGTGTAAATGGATGTCCTAGATAGTCTGTGGAAGCTAAGACTGGCGTCTGCCTCAGTTAAATGGGCTGTGACTCGTGTTAGGAGTAATTAGATATTAACTAACACCCCATTTGCTCCTAGCAGATCTGTCAACCTTAGCGCTTGCAAATGAAAATGTACAAGAATTGGGACCATATGGACCAGGAGCCTTTTCACCTTCTCAGAAAACTCAGTGGCTGGGGCACCATTGAAAAGCTTGTTAACATGCTGTTTGGAGATAAGCACTTGAATTAATGAAGCCTGCTTTTCTTCAACTTGTAACTGGGGAAGGGAAACAAATAGCTGTAATTCAGTCTGCAGCCTGTAGTCATAAATTAGTTAAATGAGATCATGTGGTAAGAAGGGATTAAAAAGCAACTCTAGGGGCTTCAGAGTGATTTGAAAGGTAATGTTAGATTCTGGGGAACCTGGGTGCCACTGGCCTCTGACACTCAATTGTGGGCCAGACCTTTGCCCTTGACCTTGATGGATAATCTCATCCATAAACAAAAGGTGTTCTATTCTGAATTCTGAGGAGAGAAAGTAGGCCTAATTTCAACTTTCTGTATGTGTGTGTCTGCACATCTGCGTGTGCGTATGTGTAGGTACTTGGGCTTGAACTCAGGGCTTCATTCTCTTGCCTTAGCTTATTCTGCTCAAGGTGGGCACTTTACCACTTGAGCCAGTCCTCTACTTCCCAGCTTATTGATGGTTAGTTGGAGAAAAGAGTTTGATTTGTTTGCCTGAGCTGGCTTTGAACAGTGATCCTCAGAATCAGCCTCCTGAATAGGTAGGATTACAAGCATGTGCCATCAGCACCCAGCTTAATCTCAGTTTTTAATACTAGGATCTGGGGCCTCAAGGTAGCTTTCCTAGTACCCAGCTCAGGGGATCCTGTTCAGTATCACTGTGGATGTGTCCCTGAGGAGCGTTAGCATTCCCAGATTTTACTGCATAGTCCATAATGAGGAGAGGAACTCCAATACTGCCACATGCCTGTTCCAGCTCTGCTGGCTGGGCTAGTCTACACACATCAGTTTCTATAGCTGTGTTCTGACCACTCCATACTTCAGCACCCCCTTTGCTTCAATCTCTGACTTCTGTGAGCTCTTCACCTTTATAATCCTCTTTCAGTACAGAATGCTTTTCACTTGTCTCACTTGAAATGCCAATTTTCTCCTTTCAACTCCATTTGTGTCCCACTAAGCTCTGGGGGCAGATTCCCTGCTGCTCTCGGTGGGATGGGAGCCCGGATGCCCGGGCTTGTCACTGTTGGGGAGCTGGCTCTGTCTGCCTCTGTCTTCCAGCATGCCAGGTGCTTTACCTGATGTGTGTGAGGGATTTGGGGAGCCAGGCCCTCTCCTCTCTCACTCCCACCTCCATAGTCAGCTTGTCACAGGGAAACCCCAGTATTTTTTCCCTAAATTATCTTTTGTATAATGTCACTGGCTTATTAACTACTGACCTGAGCTCACTAACATGACCAAAATGCTGAACTTCTGTTTTCTTGAGAATTCAGAGTATTTCTTCAGCTGTTACTTGCAGAATAACATATACTTTCAAATATTCTATCATTTTTTTATGTCAGTTAAGTTACAAGAATATATCCTTTTATATGGATAAACAAAATCAGGAAATCACTGTCATATCTAAAAAACAGATTATTATTGCTGATGACATGGGTGTATTCTAAAGCATTATCTATTTATTAGAACCATGTGGGTTTTATAAACTTTGTTTTGTTTTGTTTTTTGGTGCCTATGTTGGGGCTTGAACTCAGGGCCACAGTGCTGTCCCTCAGCTTTTTTTGTTTGTTTGTTTAAGGATGGTATTCTACTTGAGCTACAGCTCTGCTTCTGGTTTTTTGGTGATTAATTGGAGATGAGTCTCCTACTAGGGCTGTCTTGGAACTGTGATCCTCGGAACTCAGCCTGCTGAATAGCTAGCTAGCATTACAGTTGTAAGCCACCAGCGCCAAGCCTCATTAGCCATTTAGCAGCATACATGCTTCCACCTTGTTTTGCAACAGGGAACACTCACCATCCCCATAATCTTTCTCATCATCCAAACTGATATTTTATTCTCAGGTAACATAAAGCTTTCTGTTTCCTTTCCCCAAGCCCCTGGCACTCACATTCTTCTTCCTGTCTGTATGAGTTTGAGTACTCCAGATGCCTCACCTGAGTAGAGTCATTCAGTGTTCTTTCATGACTGGCTGCTTTCACTTGGCATAATGCCCTCAAGGCTCATCCCTCCCTACATTGTAGCATGGGACATGATTTCTCTTCTAGTGATCAATCTCATTCCATTTCATGGCTTTTAAATAATATAGTTAACCAAGTTTGCACAGGTGTATACTACTTACATGTGTTCATTATATATAAAATCAAAACTGCTATTTTATATGTTCCTATAAACATGTTACCCTCCATCAGCCCATCTAAAGGACACCCACCCATTCATTGGACTGATTACTTTTGTCGGGTTAAAACAGACCAATAAAGCTCATAAATGGTCTGATGCAAGCGCTAGAAAATGGGCTCAAAATCAGCACAAAGTGATTGCCATGGAGGAAGGGCACAACCCCCCCTCCCCCATCTAGAATGTGACACTTGATGACAGAGGGCTGTGTAGAGCTGATTCAGTAATGGGCCACAGTAACACAAGAACGAGTCAGAACTAGGGCAGGTACCTACAGACCCAAACTTGCTACAGGAAAGCAGGTGTTTTCAATGGCAGATCTGCATGTTGCCTATTGCTTTTCTCAATCTCTTTCTAGAAATCTCCATTGTATCTTTTGGGGAGCGAAGGTATGTACTCTTCCCAGCTGTCTGGTTTGGATGGTTTCTCCAGCTATGATGGCTCCCATTTCTGCTTTCAAGTAGAGCCCTACCCCATATTTGTATCCAGGAGTGAGTGCTGACAGCCTGAAGATCTGGTTGTAGGACCATAATAAGTTATTTCTCTGCCTCACTTCTGGGAGAGAAGGAAGAGAAGTTGCAGGTAGTGTTGACTGTATTTACCCAGGTCTGGGGTGACAAGGGCTAATATGCACCATTTTTCTGTGTATAAGGGAAGAATAGGTCCATAGCAAGCTAAAGCTAGCCTGTTTCCTTTCCACATTACCATGGGAGCTTGCATTGCAGGCCTGAGTAATCTCTGTGGGAGACACCACAGAAATGGAGGTCTGGTGGTCCTGGCTCACAGAATGTGAGTACGTCCTGAAAAGCCACCGTTATCTGCACTTCATAATTGTGATTTCACACTGCTGAATGTGGGAAGTAGACAGGAGTTTGTGGAATGTTCTACTTTGTGCTTGATTCACACCTACTTTGTAATTTTTTAAAAAAATATTTTGCATGTAAACAAATACTGGAAAATGAGTTGCTTCTTCAGCAATGAACAGAATTGATCATTGTCTCCAACCTATTATTGCAATGTTAGGATGCTCATAGTAGTATTCAGGACTCTGTTGAAAATGAGGACATATAAGACATATTCATGTGTGTTGTGTGTGTGTGTGTGTGTGTGTGTGTGTGTGTGAGAGAGAGAGAGAGAGAGAGAGAGAGAGAGCTTGTGAGATTGGCTCACATGACTTTGGAGGTCTAGAAGACCTACAACTTATCTACAAGTTGGAAACCCAGGAAAGTGGCTGATATGATTAAATCTGAGTCCAAAGGCTAGTCCCAGTGGAGCTAATGGTGCAAGTTCCCAGTCTGAGAGCAGAAGATGAAATGTGACATCTCAGATCAAGCAAGAAGGGGCCTAGAGAAATGGGATGAATTCCTTCTTACTCTGCCATTATTCATTCATGCCCTTAACAAATTAAATGGTGCCTGCCTACACAGGGGAGGGTCATCCCCTTTACTGAGGCCATAGTGGAAATGCTAATGCTACCTAGAAACCCTGTCAGAGACATCTGCAGAAATGATGTTTAATCTGGGTACTCTGTGGCCCAGTTACATTGACATAGAAAATTCACTTGTTGCTGGGTATGGATGGCACATACCTGTATTCTAAGCTATATGGAACACAGAGGACTAAAGTCTGAATCTGACAGAGATAAAAGTGTGAAATATCAAAAAAAATAAAGCAAAAAGAGAGTATGGCTTAAATGGTAAAGTACTTGCCTAGGAAATACAAGGCCTTAGTTCAAACCACAGTACAGCTAAAATAAATGAATATATAGATAGATCTTGTGAGCAGAAAGATGACTGTGTTAAGTGTGGCGTGGCTGTGTGCTCTCCTGGAGCAGAGCTGAAGCAGTCATGACTTAATCCAAGCTTTCTATCACACCCTTGTCACTAAAGGATTAGAAATAGCTTTGTTACAGAGGGAGGCCAGGGAGGAATTAAAGGACTCACCAAATATGCTAGTACAACGGGAAAGGACCAGTTTTCCCTTTTCCATCAGTGTATTCATTCATTCACATATTCATGCATTCATTTATTTGTTCCATAAAATGGAAACTTATGAGAGGACACATTCAGTCTTCTGGTAAGCTACCTGCCCAAGGAAACAGCACCCTCAGAGCAGGACAAAGTCAGAAAGCAGGAGGTGGGGGTAAATGAGAGGCACTGATGAGGAGCCCTGAGCATGGGAGGTGGAAGGAAGTGCTCCATCCAGGAAGACGAGGGTGAGATTACAGCCCCTTGGAAATGGGTCAAGAATATCAATTTTATCAGAGCTGAGAGAGAATCAGAGAGTGGTATTAGCTGGGACTGGAGGGTAATGAACAAAAGAGTAAACAAGTAGTTGTGAAGCTGGGCATGGTGGTCCACACCTGCTATCCTCCCACTTGGAAGATGGAGGCAAGGCCAGAAGTAGGCTATGTAGTGAGTTCCAGGCTGGCCTGAACGATGAAGAAAACAGTATATGTTCTGTAGAAAAGGTCAAAAAGCCCACCACTCAAGGTGTCAACATTTCCACCTGACAGACATGTTCCTACTCATTTTAGCCTTTACAAAGCCAAGACCAAGAGTTTGACTTGGGAGTGGGGTATGAAATATAAAATGGTTTGGCCTATCAACTTATTTGGAGAATACTTTGTTTTAAAACAGTGTTCAGTAGAATAATTACAATATGGGGGAGGCCAGTGGTTCTTCATCGCTCTGCATGCCATGAGGGACCACACAGAGACATATTAGAGCTTGTCTGGAGGCAGAAGGAGAGGTGGTGAACATGAAGAACCATTATGGAAGTTTCTACTGGAAGGAACAGGTAAGGCTGTCCTAGGGCAGAGAGGCTGTCCATGGTGGGATCTAGGGGGAGATGTTTGGGTTGTGGGCCTTGTGAGTCATCCTCTGCATGTGACCTCTTGCTCCCATGGGGTCAGCTAGTTGTAGAGCTAGGCTTCCCCTTATCTTAGTGTCTTCTGCATGCACCTGCTTGCCCTTCTTTCCACTATGAGTTGGTCCCTCCTCAGAAGCCAGCCACATGCTGGGGCCATGCACTGGGACTTCCCTACCTACAGAACCATGGACCAAAATGAGCTTTTTCCCTAATAAATTACCCAATCTGAGATATATTGGTATATTTGGTATATGGGATACCAAAGAAGAGGGTTGAGGAATGAAGAGGGTGTATATACATAGAAGTAGGTTCCCGTGGGGGTGTAGAAGAGATTTAGAAATAATGTGGCAGCCAAGTACCCGTAGCTCACATCTGATCATAGTTCTTCAGGAGGCTGAAATATAGAGAGAACTGAGGTTTGAGGGCATCTTGGGCAGAAAAGTTCTCTAGACTCCATCTCCAAAAAATAACCAGCAAAAAGCAGGACTGAAGGTATGGCTCAAGTGGTAGGGTGCCAGCTAAGAAAGCCAAGCAAGTATGGAGTGAGGCCATGAATTCATCCCCTAGAACTTCTTAGAAAGAAAAAGAAAGAAAAAAAGAGGAAGGAGGGAAAGAAAAGAAAAAACAAAAGAAAATCAATGTGGCATAGTTTTGTGAAGCACCTCTCCAGAGACTGGAGGAAGCAGCTAGCACCTATCAGGGACTGGCTAGTTCCTTTCCCACAGCCACCTGGGCAGGTGTTAAGGGGCTAGCCTCTGGCTGCCTCCCAAGTCCCTGTATGGGTTGAAGTGCTTTTTATTAGCCTCGACTACCTACTTCCTGGAGGCCCACCATATCCTAGGGACAATCTGGAAGCCTTGGGGAGAAAAAGCTTCGAGTTTCATATAAGGTTTCTTCTGTCTTCTGTACACTCTTGAAAGCAAATGAAGCTTCCCACTTTTCGTTATGCGTTCTTCAGTGTTTAGTCTTTGTCTTTTGTGGTAACCAGTGACCTCTCTCTCTTTGCCGTGCAAATAAAGCATTCAAAGGCTTCCTGATGCACCACAGAATTCTGAAATGAGGAACTATGGCAGCTGCATTTCAATTAGGGAGGAAACAGGAAATATAGTCCCCCAAGGACCCTGCATAAGAGGCAGCTTTCTTATAAAAATGCTAAATGAGTTTGGTCATTTTTTTCCCCTAAACAAGTGATTGGCAAAGGGACAGTAGATGCCAGAGGCGGCAGCAAAGGGTGTGGAGAGGGAACATGAAGACCCAGAACAAGTAATTTGTTTTTCTTAATGAATCTGAGCTGTGGGGGTTCCTTGGGCATTTATCTGAACACCTCAGGAGAGGCTGAACTTGTATACCAGGAGCTCTAGGTCATATTCTGGCAGATCTAAGCTGTTCCTCCACATACATCTAAGTTCTTTCTCTTCCTATGAGATTAATGAGATTCTAAAAATATGTTTTGCAGCCCCCTATTGGTTTCCTCTTGGACACCTCTCCTATTCCCAAGATGCCTTGTATTGGCACCTCTAGGATGAAGAACACCAGGAGGCAAGGAAGAGGCATGCACCTGCTACACTTTGCATTCAACTTCCTTTCACGTGTATAGATTCTAGATGCTAACAGCAATGATCACCAGATCCTTCCTTTGCTTAAGTGTTTCCGTTTCCATGGTCTGGTGTGTCCCCAGTCCAATCCACCATAGGCAAACAACTAGTCTCCACCAATCAATAGCCGAACCTCTGAAGTTATTCTTTCCTTTAACATAATCAATTTTTTAGGATGTATTGCAATCAGTGTTGCTACAAATAGTATTTCTTTTCTTACCTTGGCAAAGTTCATCCCTTTGTGGCTACACATTTTTCAGTCAGCTTACCTTTTTTTGTCTCCTCTTATTTGTGTCTAAAAGGTTGAATGTGGTGTCTTTGACTCCTTACCCCAGGATGTAAATGCATGCAACTTTTGCTTCTACACCTAGGATTGTATGTGTGTGTGCGTGTGTGTATGTGTGCCGGTCCTAAACTCTGGGCCTGGGCACTGTCCCTGAGCTTTTGTGCTCAAGGCTAGTACTCTACCGACTGAGCCACAGGTACAGTAAGTGTAACTTACTGCTTTCTTGATGCTTAATTGAAGATAAGAGTCTCATGGACTTTCCTGCCAGGGCTGGCTCCTAATCACACTCCTCAGATCTGAGTCTCTGAGTAGCTAGGGTTACAGGCATGAGCCAATGGCACCTGGCTTGTACCTAGGATTTTATCTATAGAGATTGAAGGATAAAAAGAGAGGCCAACTGACATGACAGAAGTACGCTTATTTTACCAGGAAGAAAGGTTCATTTGCAAAATTTGTATTTAGGACTTCAGAATTCTGTGTATTCTAGGATCTCTTTTTTCTCCCCCCCTTTCTTGTGTGTGTGTGTGTGTGTATGTGTGTGTGTGTGTGTGTGTGTGTGTGTGTACACGGGCCTGTGTATTGGTGTTGGGGCTAGAACTCAGGGTCTTTTGCTTTTATTTGGCTTTTTTTGTTGTGGTAGTCAGTTGTGGGTCTTGAACTCTGCATCTGGGCACTGTCCCTGAGCTCTTCAGCTCAAGCAAGTGGTCTACCACTTGACCCACAGCACCACTTCCCATTTTCTGGTGGTTAATTGGAGATAAGAGTCTCATGGTTTTTCCTGCTTGGGCTGGCATTGAACCTCAATCCTCCGATCTTAGCCTCGTGAGCAGCTAGGATTACACGTGTGAGCCACAGGCACCTGGCTTCTTATTTGGATTTTTAACTCAAGGTTGGTGCTTTACAACTTGAGCCACAGCTCCACTCTGGCATTTTGGTGATTAATTGGAGAAGAGAGTCTTATAGGCTATTCTGCCTGGGCTGGCTTTAAACCATGATCTTCATATTTCAGCCTCCTGAGTAGCTAGAATTATAGGTGTGAGCCCCTGCCACCTAGCTATATTGGATATGAGAACAGATTTTTCTTTCTTTCATTTTCTTTTGTGCCAGTACTGAAGTTTGAATTCAGGACTTTGTGTTCTTGCTTTTTTTTTTCCACTCAAGGCTATGTTATTTCCACAGCTCTTGGGTTTTTTTTAAATTATGCAATTCATTCACAAACATTGCTGGGAATATATTTTTTTCATCTTATTCCAGGGAAATCAAGTTGCAGTTGGGCATACAGTCATTCCATTTCCCAGCCTCCTTTGCAGCTAGGCATGGTCATGCAACTATGTAGGACCAGTTTTGTGTGAAGTTGTCATTTGCACACTCTCCCCCATACTTGTGTGTTGTGTGTTGTGAGATGTATGCATGAGATTCTCCTCCTCCACTCCCCAACCCCGCCACATTGATGGAGCATGGAAGTGGTTGCAGCTTGGACTGACTATAATCCTATAAAGACAGTGCCATAGAGGATGATGGGAAACTAGACAGAATGAATCTGGGTCCTGAACAGCCAGTTAGCAGAGAGTCCATACAGCAGCCCTGGAGTTTTAATGTGTATCTGCTTTGCTTATAGTCTCTGTAGTAGTATTGGCTGTCTTTGCTACTGCAGTTTGATCCGTTTAATCAATCAACAGCTCCCAATATCCTTCCTGACTTCCTGTATCTGCTATGGACATGGAATGACTCTCAGAAGAGCAGATGTGCACATAAGGCTGTTTTACTAGGCACTCCTGCATACATCCAATTCCTTCCAGCTTTGAGAGCCAGCCCACAGTCCAGCAGAGTTTTGAATGAAGTGAAGGTGGGCAGGTGAGTCCATTGGTCAGCCTTTTGATTTTTAAAGCCCAATCCATGCTCCTGACATCAGTGGGTATTACCTTTACTGAACTCTGAAACATTAATCTAAACAAGGATGAGGAAAAGGTCTTTATATTGTGACATAATGAATCTATCTTTAATTCTTTTGTGTGTACCGGTCCTGGGGCTTGAAGTCAGAGCCTGGGTGCTGCCCTTTAGCTTTTTCTGATCAAGGCTGGTGTTCTACCAGTTGAGCTTTAGCTCCACATCTGGCTTTTTGATGGTTAACTTGGAAATAAGAGTTTCACAGATTTTCCTTGCCAGGCTGGCTTTGAACTTTGGGTCTTAGATTTCAGTCTTCTGAGTAGCTAGGATTACAGGCATGAGCCACCTGTGCCTGGCTTTGTGGTTAAACTTCAGCATTTCCATTAACCTATAGGGCCTAAACGTCTTGAAGTCATTTTGACATAGGAGCCAAATTGTTGGTATCTCCAAAATTCAACTTCAGATCTAATGTGATGATGCTAAAGGGGAGGGGGCCTTTGGGAAATGATTAGAATATGAGGGGTCCACCTTTGTGGATGGGAAGAACATACTTATATAAGATGCTTGAAACAGTCATGGTGGTGCATCATTTGTGATCACAGCACTCAAGAGACTGTTGGGAGTTTAAGGTATAGACAACATATTAAGATCCTATTAATAAAGTTGTTCTGGGCATTGGTGGCTCTTTCCCATAATCCTAGCTACTAAAAGAGCTGAGATCAGAGGATCACAGTTCAAATCTTGCTCAGGTAGAAAAGTCTTTGAGCCTTCATCTCCAACATAATTATCAAAATCTGGGCTAGAAGCATGGCCCAGGTGGTAGAGAATCAGCGGTAGGCAAATAAGCTGAGTGAGAACAAAGCCCCGAGTTCAAGCCATGGTACCTCTCTCTCTCTCTCTCTCTCTCTCACACACACACACACACACACACACACACACACACACAAATGTGATGTGGGGGAGCTCTCTTGAGGACATAGTGACAAGCTGATGTAGGAAGCAGAGACCTACCCAACAGATACCAACCTTCATCTTGGACTTCCCAGCTTCAAAGCTATAAAACATACATTTCTATTGTTATAAATTACCCAGGCAAAGTGTGCTTATGGTAGCCTGACTGGCTGCTATGGTAGTGTTGGGCTTATTATTCCTGATCGTGGTGTGAATTTTGGCAAGAACATGGTCTTATACACCAAAACAGTAATTATACTTTATTTAAAATATATACAAAATTATTACTTTGAAACATATATGCTATTGTCCAACATATAGCACAGAACGTGAATGGATATGAATTTTGGTACCTTCATTCATTTAGTTTTGTGATTTCTTTTTTGCTCAAAGCTCCTGAAGCAAAACCATTTGAGATAACTGCAGGAGGGGAGATGCCACGGGTGTGGTCCTCTTAGTGGTCTGATTGTATTCTTATGCACTGCTGAGCCTTGTCCTATGGCCTTGCTAGGGGCCCAGGATGATGGGTAGCCTTCATCATCCACATACTCATTGTCTGTTCCCAACCCATTCCACTCCATGGTGGGTGAGAATAAGTGTCAGTTATTTTGTTGACCCTCTGTGGGACTGTGATTAATGTAAACTATATTCGCTTCACTTCCCCCTTTTTCATGCCTTCATTACATCTCTGTCCCACAGGAATGGAGAGCTAGAATGGAGTCTTGGCCTTAGAATACAACGTGGAAATAAAGAAGAAATGAAGCAAAAATGGAGTTTCTGTGCTCTTAGACTGGTCATCACTATCCTGAGATTGCTTTGGGGCACATCCCAGTCCTCAATTAATGTCCTCACACAGGGAGGGCCTTACTTCTCACAGGCACTTAATAAATGCTCACTGCGTGGCAGAGTAAATGAATGCTGGGGATCTGGTAGCAGGTAGAAAAGAACTCTTTTAGAATCAGAGAGACTGAGGTCATCTAGATTGCTTTCTCACTTGGCAAATGGGAAAACTGAGACCCATGGAAGGAGGCAATGCAAGCAAAGTCACTGACTAGACCTTGGGAGGATCAAACCTAGAATCAGATTAACTTAATTTCTTTTTACATTTCTTACTCTCCTCAGATTCGACTCAGTAAAGAGAGCTCAATGGAGCCAGTGCTGTGCTCTGGACTCTCAGAAGTCTCCTCCCACATCAGAAGTCCCTGATGGTGCTGTGTGACTGAGTATAAGAAACAAACAAAAAGATCCTCTCTAAATAGCTTTTCCCTGGGGTCCAGTTCAGGGAAGGAGGCTCTGATGATGGCAGTGGATGTGAACAAAGGAAGAGGGTAGTGAGGGTGAGGACGCAACTTAGGAGGAAGGGCAGTGATGGAGGATGCCATTTTGGAGAGAGGACTTTTGCTTCTGCAACAATTGTAGTACCAAAGTGAGTTTAGAGCCTTACAAAGGCTCTGGAGTGCCGAGGTATCCATGGGAACAAAGTCCAGTTGACTGGCAGCATCTGATTCAGAAAGCAAACCACAACAAATACTTGCTCAAGGGATGAGGTGTTTGTTTTAGCACACCAGAAAAGATAACTGAAGAGAGGCTGGAAGGCTGGTCGAGTGAGAGGGTAGGGGCAGATGGTCAGGCTAGCCAGGTAGGTGCTCAGATGGGCTTCTCATTACAGCTGCCCTATACATCCTCTGAGCTTGGTGTTACTGAGACCTTTTATTTGTCACACTGAGGAGTTCAAAAGTACAGGGATCACTCTATTTCTCAGTGTGATTTTGGTTTCTTTTATTTATGTGTGTGTGTGTGTGTGTGTGTGTGTAGGTTCTACAGCTTGAACTTAGTCTAGAGCTCTTTCTCTGCTTTTCCTTCCTTCCTTCTTTCCTTCCTTCCTTCCTTCCTTCCTTCTTTCCTTCCTTCTTTCTGTCTGTCTTTTTCTATACTGGCACTGGGTCTTGAATTTAGAACCTGGACTCTGTCTCTTAGCATACTCCCTGCAGGCTGGCACTCTACCATTTGAACTACACCTGTACTTTCAGCTTTTTGATTGTTTATTGGAGATAAGAGGTTCATGAACTTTCTTGCCTGGGCTACCTTGGAATCATGATCATTAGATCTCAGTCTCCTGAGTAGCTAGGATTACAGGTGTGAGTCACTGATGCCTGGCTTTCTTTATTTGTCTTTCTTGCTCACTGCTCGTACTCTATTACTTGAGCTGTGTCTCCAGTCCGTCATTTTACTGATTATTTTGGAGATGGAGTCTCACAGGCTTTTCTCACCAGGCTGGCTTCAAGCCATGATCCTCTAGGTGTCAGCCTCCAGAGTAGCTAGGATTACAGGTGTCAGTCAGCTGCAGGTGGCCTCTTTAGAAAGGATAATTAGCAGAGTTGTCAATCACTATTTGATATCAGATCTCATAAACATAACAGCTTCCAAGAACTCTGGTGCCAAACGGAGTTGTTGGTGACCATGAGATGACACCTACTTATGCTTTGAACCCACCACCAAAGAGCTACTCTTGAGCAGGTGAGGCCCTTAGATGACAAAGCTGGGTTGTTTTAAAATATGCCCAGTTTTTGCCTTGCCCTTCACTCCTCCTTTCCTCCTCTTCCTTTATCTTCTGCCCAACTTCTGCACTCCCCACCTCTCTTCTAACTTGTCTAACCAGCCACACATGCTTCTGCCATGAGGAGCAAAAATTCACCTTGTGAAAATGTGAACTTTGGATATCCCAGCTCATCTGGTAACGAATGAATACCTTTGTGCTTCCAGAATCACCACACACACACACACACACACACACACACACACACACACACAGAAGAGACAACAATTAAAGTGCAGGAACTCCCAGCTTGGATCTGGAACCCACTAGGTGGCTGGCTGGCTCTACCCTGCTCCCCTACACAGCAGACTGGTTTTCATTGCACACATAAACTGTGCTTGGCTGGATTCTCCTTTGGATCCGCTCAGGCACTTTGGGAAGGATTTGGAAGGTTTGGGGCAGCAACTCCAGGCAGGCCTCGCGGAATTTCTTGATCCTCCAGCAGTAAACGATGGGGTTGAAGACCGACTTGAGGTAACTGAGCCACAGGACGCACGTGCTGGTGGTGTAGAAGGAGGAGCTGTAGTAAAACCTCCGGCTGAACACAGACAGGAGGCTGTAGATGGAGTGTGGCAGCCAGCAGAGCGAGAAGCCCACGAAGAGGATGAGGATGGTGGTGAAGGCCTTGGTTTTGAAGCTCAAGTCCACACTGACCTGTTGCCGGCGCGGGTGCAGCCGTCTCAGGCCGGCCCTGGTGAGCTGCCTCAGGTCCAGGCTGTCGGACTGGTTGTGCACACGGACCGCGTTCTTGCGCACGGTGTTGAGAATGCACATGTAGGAACACAGCATGACCCCGAAGGGCACGAAGAACACGGCCACCACCAGCGTCACCACGTAGGCGCGGTCGGCTGGAAACTCGGTGTAACCCAGGACGCACTGCGGCGCCCGCGCGGGCACCTCCACAAACGTCCAGCCTGTGAGCGAGGGCACCGAGACGCAGAAGGACAGCACCCAGGACACCGCGATGATCACCTTGGCCCTGCGGGGGTTCAGCTTGTCCTGGCGCTGGACGATGATGAGAAAGCGGTCCACGCTGATGATGAGCAGGATGGCCACGCCCTCCAGGACGAAAAACCAATAGAGCGTGGCGGACAGGCGGCAAAAGTGATCCCCAAAGTGCCAGCGGACAGTGATGAGGGTGATGGCGGTAAAAGGCATGCAGCATAAGGACAACATGATATCCGAGAAGGCCAGGGTGGCCAACAGCAGGTTGATGGCAGAGCGCATGGCGGGTCTCTGGTACACGATGATACAGACAACCGTGTTGCCAAGAAATCCAACCACCATCATCATCATCATCATTATTGCCAACGAGATCCTGAGCGGGGTGGACAGCGGGGTGAGCTGGGAGTCCGATGCGTTGTTCACGTTCAGCAGCAGATATTCGTAAGTCTCGGTGGGTGTGCTGTTACAGGCCATCATGGAGAGAAACTTGGAGCGGGGGACAGAAATGGCTGCATTGGGTGTCCCTCAGCGCTTGGGTGGCTTTCGTGCTCTGTCTGCCAGGTACATCTCTTCTTTGATGTCCGAGGATCTCTAAGGCCTTGGAGTTGATGGAAGAAGCCTTCCTTCCTTCCTTCCTTCCTTCCTTCCTTTCTTGCTGTCTTTCTGTCTTCCCTTTCTTTTCTTTTTTCCCCCTTCCTTTCTTATTTCTTTTTTTATGCCAGTGCTGGTGTTTGAACTCAAGGCCTCACACTCTTGCTTGGCTTTTCTTTTGTTCAAGGCTAGCTCTCTACTACATGAGCTATACCTCCACTTTCAGTTTTTTGCTGGTTAATTAGAGATAAGAGTCTCATGGGCTTTTCTGCCCAGGTTAACTTCACACTGTGATTCTCAGATCTCAGCCTCCTGAATAGCTAGGGTTACAGGCACCAGTCGCCAGTGTCCATAGGGAGAAGTCTTTCTTTGGAAGCACTAGCTGGGATATTGGATTCATGAGTCATATCCTGATCATGTCTGTGGCAGCCTATGAAGTTCTCAGCTTCTTACACAGACACTGTCTGTAGCCTAGAGTAAGCTAGAGGACAAGAGAGAAGGGAGTTAGATTTTGTAAGACTCAACGAATTCAGCCCACATTTCAATTTGATAGGTACAAACAGACATTCCTTGATGGGTTCCACATCTCCATATTTAGCCAGTCAGAATAGGAAACATTTGGAAGAAAACATCTCCTCTTAACTCAGCAGGTGTAGGTTATATATATATTTTCTTATTGTCATTCTCTAAACCCAGCAACAATTATTTACATTTTCTCTGAGGGACTTGAGCTTCAGGGGTTTGGGCCTCTACAAGGTTCTGGGAACCAATCTATGGTAAATACTGAAATATAGTAGAGTAGAAACAATGACTCATTTATCTGTCATTATTTAGGAGTTTGGTCACAAACATTGAATCTTGTCAAATAGCCTTGGAATCTTAATCTTTTAGAAGATTAAGGAAGTAAGTTACTTTATAATTAGCATTTATGTAGTGACTTGATTTCTTTTTTTTGTTGTTGTTGTGAAAATACCATATAGAGGGGTTACAATTACATGGGCAAGATAATGAGTACATTTCTTATCAAGCATTGTTGCCTCCTCCTTTGTTTACCCTTCCTATCCCTTCCCAACTCCCCCCACCCCCCTAAACTGCCTGACAAACAGGGCCTTGGACAGGGCAATTTCCTATAGAATGAAGCTCACGCAGGGTGGGGCTTTTGCTTATTTGATTCTCTATTCTGTCTCCAACACTTATGACAGTGCCTGATAGATAGGACTTACCCAGTAGATCTTGTTGAGTAGATGAATGTCAGTTGATATTGCTTTGAATTAGCTTAATAAAACTGTTTTTTGGGGGTTGACTGGTATGAAAAAGTTTGACATATTTACATCTCACTGGTCGCAGGTGATAGTATGTACCTCAACTGTCAAGGCCATAAACATACCCATCACCTTCCAAAATATGCGTTTCACCTTAAGATGATCATTTGTGTGTGCATGCGTGCTAAGAACACTTAAGCTCTACCCTCTCAGGAAATTTTCATCATGTATTTGTGTGTTTTAATTTTTAAAAATTTAAGCATATTTATTTAATTTTATTTCTAGATAAGTGTAACTTCATATGAAAAATGTTAGCTCCTGTGTCTAGCTTTCATCCAGTTTCTCTTAGTGGTAATTTTTTTGGGAAACTGTAGTGCAGCTCAAATAGTGTTCTTGGAAACACAGCAAGGGAGATATCTTTCTCAAAGACGTGGCCATAATGGCGTTCAGTAAGCTCTGGTCTGTAGTAAGATGGCCAGAGCGTGGTGAAATGTTATCTGCCTCATCTATCCATCCTGGCCTGGACATTCTCTGGCTCATTGATTAATCTCTGCAGTAGGACTCGCTCATCCAGAACACACAGACACCAATCAGGTCTGCATATCAAGTAGCCGTGGGAATCACAGCAATGTTATTATGCTTGAATGGTAGAGGCTTCTCAGAAAATGGCACTGTTATCATCTGAGGCCTGAAGTACACCAATTAGAGTAGTACAATGGATCCTGCCTGATGCATGTGATATAAACATGCACACATACACATTTGCATGGCACTACATCTGCCTGCAGGTGAAGTAAGAATGTTTTGAAGTCTTTTTCTCTCCCACCTCTCTATTATAACTGGTCATGCCAGGCAGCCAGGAAGGCTAATCCAGCACCCTGACCAATGCTGCCCCAGAACCCTCTCAGTCACTCAGCCAGAAACCTTAGCTAGGAAGGAGCACACAATTGCAGCAGGTGGTAAGGGGTGTGTAGAAAGAAGCTCCAGGTACATCCAAAGGCAACAAAGATGTGTTGGGTATTCCTCTTGCACCTCCAGGTCTCTTGTCCTCTCCCTACTAGGCCCTTGCCTGGGAGGCTGGGCCCCCATGATATGAGAGAGGGGGCAGGGAAGAGAATGCAGAAATCTATGTCAAATTCTATCAAGTTTTCAAACAATCACAATTATATTTCCACAAGTACATTCATGGTATTTAGTCCTGCCTTCATTTTCATTGGAATGTTTGGATTTCTTTTTCGCTCTCTCTTTTTTTTTTTTATCATCACCCCTCAGAAGTGACCTCTTGGCCTATTTTCTGACTGATTAGCTTGCCTCTCATTTCTTTTCTTTCCTTTTTTTTCTGTGCTGGTACTCGGGCTTGAACTTAGGGCCTACACAGCATCCCTTAGCTTTTCCACACACCACTTGAGCCACAGCTCCACTTTAACTTTTCAGTGTTTAATTGGA
The DNA here is from genome assembly GCF_000151885.1 of Dipodomys ordii. Classification (NCBI taxonomy): domain Eukaryota; kingdom Metazoa; phylum Chordata; class Mammalia; order Rodentia; family Heteromyidae; genus Dipodomys; species Dipodomys ordii. The sequence continues at coordinate 1,323,861 of NW_012267410.1, forward strand.
GATAAGAGTCTCAAGACTTTCCTAGCTGGGCTGGCTTTGGATCACAATCTCAGATCTCAGCCTCCCAAGTAGCTAGGACTGCATCTCATTTCTTCATTTACTTACTTTAGACAATATCTATTGGCCTCACGACAGAAAAGATGCTAGGCTAGCATGCTCTATTCTACCTCTATTGCACCATTGCAATTTTAACAATATATTTATGTGTCTACAAGGTATTTATTTAAGACTGGAGGGTACCTCATACTCTATGAGGTAGACAATCAGTACCTTTTCTCTTTACCCACTTTGCTCTCACCCTTTTGCATCTATTCTGACATCAGCTGTGCTCTTACTTTTGCCTAGTGAAGATCATTATTTTACCCCCAGATGTCAGTGGCTCACACAGGTAATCCTGGCTGCTCAGGCTGAAATTCAAAGGACCTTGGTTTGAAGCTAGCCTAGGCAGCAAAGTCCTCAATATTCCCTCTCCAATTAACACCTATTTGTTTGCTTAGGGAAGGAGAGATAAATATCAGTAACCTGGACTTCATGGAAGATGATTCTCTCAAACCTGTTTGAGTTTATGATTTTTCCAGTGTAGATGTTAAATATTTCACAGAAGAATGGTACTAACCTCATCCTTCAGTCATCTTTGAGAAATGCTAAGCACCTAGTATGGTCAGTAAGTCCAGTCCTCAATCCCAATAGCTCCTATAAACTGATGGTTTCATTACTGAATGTCTTGGAGCCTGTGATCATTTGTAAAGTGGAGGAGGATTATTAAGAAATGTTCCTGGGAGATGGGCTGAAGGATGTACATAGGAATATCCACACAGGCTAGCTGCTAACTTATCTTCAGCTCAAGTGTGGAGGCTTTGTTTAGCTTGGCAACAGGTCCTTCAAGCAGGAGTTGCTTTCGAGTTGTTAGTCATTTGACATTTACTATGTTTGAAAATTATGGAAGAGTGAAATAAAATTTAAACATTACAAACATCACGCTAATCAACCACTTGACTGAATTTTCTTTTATTGACCCGATTATCTTCCCTTTGATAGGTATATAATGATTTCAATAAAAAGCATGATAGTTGAAAATGCAAGGTGACTAGAATGACCATTGAATCGGGAGAGAGAGGCGAGTGGCAGCTTGGGCTCAATGATGTTACCTGGGTAATATCCATTGGTCCTGGTGAGCAGTAGCACAGGCAGAAATCACTTGGAGATGCTGCGGGTAAGGGCTCAAGATGAGCTGAATAGCACACCTGACTAACCAGAGACTTCTACCCTAGGAGACAGTTCCAGAACCACAGCACCCAGGGGACACAGATTATTTTCTCATTGCTTTGCCTTCAGCTATATCAAAATAGTCATGTGTCTCTTAACAATGAGAAATGAATGAGTCGTGGCCAGGCTGTCTTGTGAGCATCATCATGTAGTATACTTGTACAAAGTTGGCTAGGATGTCACTAGATGATACACTTATGAGACTACCATCATATATATGGTCCATTGTTATGCGACATATCTTTATATGGCTTGTGACTGTGTATGAGTTAGATAAAAAGGACCACCAAGAGGACATATTTGAGCTCATGGTTTTCTTCTTTGGAAGCCCTATCTGCTTTCTACTTGATAACCTCATTTTTTTCCTCTGTGCCTACAAGAAACTTCTCTTTGGCTTATGTCTTTAAGGTCAAATTACAGTATGCTCACCTTATTCATGCATTTATAACATGTGGTTTTGACCAAGCATAGTCAAAAAGTAAAATCAAATTTTGTTATTATTAGTAGTAGTATTGATGACCAGTCCTGGGACTTAAACTCATGGCCTGGGTTTTGTCTGTCCCTGAGGTTTTTTTGCTCAAGGTTAGTGCACTACCATTTGAGCCACAGCTCAACTTGCAGCATTCTTTGTAATTTATTGGGGATAAAAGTCTCATGGACTTTCCTACCCAGGCTGGCTTTGAACTGCAATCCTCATATCTCAGCCTCCTGAGTAGCTTGGGTTATTGGTATGAACCACCAGCACCTAGCTTCAGTTTTTAAAAAAAAATCAAAGCCCCAAATTACCTAGTGAAGATTATTATTTACCCCCAGATATCAGTGGCATACATTTTGCAGCTCAGCAAAATGACAGAGAGGAGCAGTCAATCCCATGTTATCAGCAAATGGAATAAGTTGCTTGACCTGACGAATGTTTCTTTGTTCTTAATTTTGTGAAAATCTGCCTTCCCAAAGGTAAATGGTAGCCAGGAGCCTGCAGCTCATGGTTGTAATCCTAACTCCTCAGGAGACTGAGATCTGAGGATCCCAATTTGAATGAAGGCAGTTCAGACAAGAAAGTCCATGAGACTATATCTCCAATCAACCACCAAAATGCCAGAAGTGGAGCTGTGGTTCAACTGGTATAATGCTTGTCTTGAGCAAAAATGCTCAGGCAGGAGCCAGGCGCTCGTAGCTCACACCTGTAATCCTAGCTATTCAGGAGGCTGAGATACCTGAGGGTCGTGGTTCAAAGTCAGCCTAGGCAGGAAAGTCCATGAGACTCTTATCTCCAATTAACCACCAGAAAATTGGAAGTGGCGCTATGGCTCAAGTGGTACAGTGGTTGTCTTGAGCTGAAGAACTCAGAGACAGTACCTAGGCCCAGAGTTCAAGCCCCATGACTGACAAAAAAAAAAAAGCTCAGGCACAACACCTCAGGAAACACAAGACAGACAGGCAGGCAGACAGAAGGACAGAACAACACACACACACACACACACACACACACACACACACACACACACACACACACACACACAGAAGCAAATGTGCCCTCAAACAAAGGTAAAAGTGAGTATGTTTAATTGAAGTGATAACGTGAAAATTTTTGATTTGGTAAAAAGCAGCATATCTTCAGTAAAAGTTGGGTGGTGGTATAAGTAAAAGGGTCAAGCCATTACACGACAGCATTGAACTCCTAAGCATACACAGTTTGTCCTTAAAGGAAGTCATCATAGAATGACATATCACATATCTTCCCATACCAGGGGTGTGGTATATATCAAATGGAAAGGGGAACAGGCAATGTAAAAAGCCAGGAGGTCTTAGAGCAGACCAGCTAGGACAGAGGCTGTGCTCGGCAAGTGTCAATATTTAACTGATGCTACCAGGCCATCTAGGCCCAGCCAATCTTCCGTTTTCCAGGTCTAGAAACTGACTTGGCTGCACAAGTCCAGAATGGCTTCATCTCTTAGTGAAATTATCCAAACTCATCAGACTGAGTTGTAAAATCAGCAATCTGATTTCTGATTCAGAAATATCCCTCATGTAGACCAAATACTTTTGCATCTGAATTTTCTGATCTAGGAAATTGAGGTGATTAGCCGGGCGCTGGTGGCTCACGCCTGTAATCCTAGCTACTCAGGAGGCTGAGATCTGAGGATCGCGGTTCAAAGCCAGCCTGGGCAGGAGAGACCGTGAGACTCCTATCTCCAATAAACCACCAGAAAACCGGAAGTGGCGCTGTGTCTCAAGTGGTAGAGCACTTGCCTTGAGCTGAAGAGCTGAGGGACAGCGCCCAGGCCCAGAGTTCAAACCCCACGACCGACCAAAAATAAAAAAAATAGAAATTGAGGTGATTATATCTGCCCTCAAATAACAAAATATCACAGGAAGCCAGAGGCTAGGATCTCATACCCATCATCTTAGCTACTCTGGAGGCTGAGATCTGAGAACTGAGGTTCAAATCCAGCTTAGGTGGAAAAGGTTGTGAGTCTCTCATTGCCAATTCACTGGCAAAAGTAGTAGAGCACCAACCTTGAGTAAAAAGTCCAAGGGAAGGCACAAGGCCCAGAGTTCAAACCCCAATACCAGCATACTGCCTCCCCTTAGAATCATACCTAATCACAGGTAATGCCAGTAGAAAGAAGGGCATTAATAAATTAAGTTCATACCTTTCATTGAGGGGTTCTGTCTCTTTAACCATAAATCCAGTGAGGACGAGAACTCTGATACACATAGAGGAATCCTCATGGATTAGGCTACACTGAATGTTAACACACTGGTGAGTGTATTCACTAGTGCCAGTGAATCCTCCTTCTGTTTTCCTGTCTAAGCTGTAAAATTGGATGTTTTTCCACAATGATCATTACAAAGACTAATTACATGCTTAAACAAAGGAACAAATAATGCAAAATATTTTGCTTTTTTAATGTGTTATCTTTTTTTTTTTGGTCAGTCATAGGGTCTGAACTCTGGGCCTAGGTGCTGTCCCTCAGCTCTTCAGCTCTAGGCTAGTGCTCTACCACTTGAGCCACAGTGCCAGTTCCAGCTTTTTCTGCTTATGTGGTGCTAAGGAATCCAATCTAGGGCCTCAGGCATGCAAGGCAAGCACTCTACCACCGAGCCACCTTCCCAACCCCTAATATGTGTTATCTTGAGGGTAAATCTGATCAGAAATGTTTTGGCATCTGGTAGCAACCTGTTTTAAGTGATTTAATTTAGTGTTTCAGTCACTGTCCTGTTGTTGATCTGGATCAACAGTGCTTTTATCACAAGGGACACTGAAGAGCAAAGTAAAGGTGACCACTAAAGAAGGTAGGTTCCTCGGCCGCTCTCTGAGTCACTATATCCAGCACTGTGGGGTTTCAGTTATAGAAAAGGGAGCCACAGTAGGAATCAGCCAGGATAGGAGGTGAAGCGTCTCAAGTTTAAGAAGATAAATGGCTCACACCTGTAATCCTAGCTACTCAGAAGGCTGAGATCTGAGAACCAGCCCAGGCAGGAAAGTCTTTGAGACTCTTCTCTCCAATTAACTATCCCAAAACCAGAAATGGAGCTGTGGCTCGAGTGGCTTTGAGTGAAAAAGCTAGGCAGGCCCTCACACACCCAGTCTACGTTTATTTTTTATTTTATCAGAACATCTGATCTCCTCTGGTAGTTTGATTCAATAAGGAAGGAAGCAGAGAAATAAAAGAAAGCCACAGGATGGGGATTGAATAGAAAAATGGGGTACATTTTAGATGAGCAGATTCCTGCTAGATCAGTACCATGAGCGAGGTCCCAGGGGCTGCAACTCAAGTCCCAACTCAGGTGATTCTTGCTATATTTTGAATTTTAAATGGCCCCCACAGGCCCATGCATTAAGTAATCAGAAGGCATCTCAAGGTCAGTGATGCATGACTGTATCTGAGTATCAGAGGGCAAGGAGGAGGAAAGCAGGCTCAGGAAGAGAAGAGAAGCTCAGGATGATAATTTGAATGGAGCTGATGATGGTATTAGCCACACTCTGCCAAGAATGTCATCTGGGCCAGATATTCACATAATTGGTTGTGTGATTTAACTTTCACAGCAACCTAGAGGTAAAGGTTATTTGTATTTAGAGAAGGCATAACTTGTCCGTCCAGAGTAAGGGGTGGCTGAGGGTCTTTGAAGGTCCTGAGAAACTATATGAGGAGGAAGGAGGAAAGGTCCCACTTCAAAGACCCCATCAGACCAATGGCAGTTACTGCTTTAAAACTGACTCCCATCATGTATGCTGGTCCTCTAAGCATCTGAAACAATTTGTTCATAATTGAAATAATTTTTTTGTTATGTCAAGAGTTGGCATAGAAATTCCACCCTAGAATTCCATCCTAGGGAAGTAATTATTAATACAAAGATTTCAATACAAGCAAGCTTCTGCTTGAGGAAAGGCAAAGCCATTCAAACAGCCAGCCATTCAGGGGCAGAAGAGATGCTCTTGGTACCTGAAGTCACAGTATTGAGTTAAAACATTTTTGTTTTTTTGGTCGGTTGTGGGGCTTGAACCCTGTGCCTGAAGGCTGTCCCTGAGCTCTTCAGCTCAAGGCTAGTGTTCTACCACTTGAGCCACAGTGTCACTTCTAGTTTTCTGGAGGTTGATTGGAGATAAGAATCTCATGGACTTTCCTGCCTGGGTTGGCTTTGAACTGCGATCCTGAGATCTCAGCCTCCTGAACAGCTAGGATTACAGGCGTGAGCCACCAGTGCCCAGCTCTTGGGCTAAATCTTGACTCTGCATTGGTAAGCCTCTTGGAACCTGGGCACATTCTTTAGCTTCCATTTCCTCCTTTGAAAATGGGCATCGTGAGATTTCCATCTGCGGTGGTGGTGATGGTGGTGGTTGTAGACATGGAGGGAGCACATGCCTAGGCAGGAGGGAGGTCTTTAGATCTTTGGGGATGACTTTGAAGTGGATTAAGGGCCCTGGTCTCTTCTTCCTCTCCCTTTCTTACAATCTATGACAGGAGTACTTTGGTCCGCTATATACTGCTGCCATGGTGTGTTACCTCATCAGACTTTAAAACAACAATGCCAACCAACACTTGGAACTCCAGTAAACCTTTCATTTTTTAGGATGATTATCTTGAGTATTTGATATAATGATGGAAAGCTACTAATACAATTCCAAGATAGAGCCTGCAATAGGGTGAGCTGTACAGTCAGTTTCCTTCTGATTCTTCTGTGTGGCCATACCATGTCCTGAGATGAAATAGTATTAGGCATAAATAGCCCTCTTAGTACTTAACACCAATGGGCCTGAAGGCAGGGTCTTGCTGCTTTTGTTCATGACTGTTGCTACAGGACCCGTAACTGTTTCTGAAAATCAGTAGTCACTCAGTAATTACCAATAGATGCATTCTTTTTCTCATCCATTACTCTGATGAATATGCAGTAAGCTTTTTGCCATCAATGTATCTTATTTTTCTAATAAGAAAGAAAAACCAATTTTTAAAATGACTAACAATTTCTAAGGTTCTATTTGGGACTTTCTTGGATTTGATGTGTTGGAGTGGAAAACAGAGATGTGAGGTGAAAGGAGGAAGGGAAGAAAGAAGAAAGAGGGGGAGGCAGACCTACTACTGCAGGCCACATTCTGGACAGCAGCCAAATCCTTTGCTGAACTGGAAGCTGGAATTTAATACCACTCCTTATCAAGTAAACCAACTTACTAATTTAAACCTAGGGCTAGAATATTTCAATACCAGCTGCTCCAATTTCTAATAACTTCCAATGTATTTTAATCGTTCAGATTTCTAATAACATCAAACACATGTCTTTGCCTGAATGTGGAACACATGTAGTTCAAAAGGAGCCAAGATGGGAAACATTTGCAGGCCACAGCCAAGCCACAGGGCAAGCCATCCCCCCAGGTTTTCATATGGGTTTCCCACAATTTGGCCAGGAGAAAAGGTTCATTTGCCATCACAGTGGCTCAGGCCAGGTTGCTTGGGATCACATTTGACGATCAGGTCTAACACACACCTGTTCTGAGTTAACCTCCACTGAGTAACATTATCTAAAGATCTGGAGCACAGAGAAAATGATGACCAGACCTGGATTATGTCCAGATTTTACTGGCTTTACTTGCATTGAAAGATGGTTCCAGAGCAGAAACCAAGAGAGACCCAGGATCTGCCTACATTTCTCATTTATACTCCCTAGGAGACCTCTTGATTCTAAGGTTCTAGAATCTTCTCAGCCCACAGTCCAAGAACCCAATCTTGTTTTACTTCTTAAATTCCAAAGTCCGTGGGACTCAATTCTCAGATGGAATCCAGCAACTCCATGCCAAAGAGGGATTTTTCTCCCTTTTGCTGCACCTTGGCAATTGCCCTGGGACAGTTACCCCAACGTCTCCCCTGTTTCCATCTCCACTCCTCCAGCAAATCAGCTGAAATATGAGGAGTTGTAGGTATACTTCTTCAATAAGAACCTCATAAGTCAATCCAACCTAGGCACTGGCGGTTCATGCCTACAAGTCTAGCTACTCAAGAGGCTAGGGTCTGAGGATCAAGGTTTAAAGCCAGTGGAAGCAAAACAATGAAAGTGAAGCTGTGGCTTAAGTGGTAGAGTGCTAGTCTTGTACAGAAAAAGCTAAGCAAGAGCTTGAGGCCCTGAGTTCAAGCTCCAGTACTACCTCCCACCCCCAAATACCAACCTATTGCTTTCAATTAGTCCTGTTTGGTCTGTGCTCATCTTGAAACTGGCTTATAACCATCTACAGTCCCAGATAGTCCCTGCAAATACCTACCATCCTCTGTATCAGCTACAGTGTCACTCATTCTATCAAGAAAAGGAAACTAAGTTACTCCTGGCTTTGAACTCCCTTCTAATCTTGGAATCAAGTTCACATTTTGAACTATGATTTACAAAATGGTGTAGAGATTCATTAGAAGATTCTTAAGTCAGGTTATTTGATCATAGACAACATGTTAAAAATAGAAAAGAAAGGTGGGTACTGGTGACTCACACCTGTAATTCTAGCTACTCAAGAAGCTGTGATCTGAGGATTGTGGTTCAAAGCCAGCCCAGGCAGAAAAGTCTATGAGACTCTTATCTCCAATGAAATATTGGGGAAAAAAAACCCTCAGAAGTGGCACTGTGGTTCAAATGGTGGAGTGCTAGCCTTGAGCAAAAGAAACTCGGGGACAGTGCCCAGGCCCTGAGTTCAAGCTTCAGGACTGGCCACAAAAAAAAAAGAAAGAAAAACAAACAAACAAAAAAAGAAGCTGGGTACAGTAGTGTATGCCTGCAATCTGCAATCTCAACACTAGGGAGGCTAAGGAAGAAGACTAAGAAGAATAGCAAGTTTGAGACTAGCCATGGTTACAAAGTGAGGTAGGGCCTCAACAAAACAAAACTAATTGCCAACAACAGCAAACACAACCACCTTCCTCCAATAGAATGGAGTCTTAGTAAGTAGCATCTTTTGTGTACTATCAGGGCCAGTGAGGTCTGTGGTGTGGTTTCACATTTTTGTGTCCTGGGCTTGATGTGAAATCTAGTTCTTACTGTGGGGTGCAGTGAAGACAAGCTTGAGAAGTTAGTCATCATGACTTTTTAGGACATAACCCAAATATCCAAATATCCTTCTCCCATTTGTGACATTCTCCAGCCACATGGACTATCTTAGACACTCAGCTCTGGATACCGCCAGTAATTTGTACATCCTCTTCTCTTTCCTTGAAGTGCCTAGCTTGTTCTATCCCACTAAGCCTCAACCCATCCTGCCTTGGGCCCCAGGCAGGGATCACACACAGGTCACACTCACACTGTCCTGCAATTCCCGAATTAGTGCCTGCTTTTCTGCTCAGCTCATTAGGGGTTTCATTAGAGCAGGCATTACATCTAGTTCCCTTTCATCTGTGGGTTCGTAGCCCACAGCATAGGCTTCTGCATATTGGATTCACTCTGTAACTGTGTGTAGAGTGAGCATATGGGACCTTCACTGAATCATGGGGATTCACTGAGGAGGGGGCGGTTCTCCACCTGTGCCAGACCCTTATGCACACAAAGAAACAATGAGACAGACTTCTTGTCCCAGATTCAGAGGGAACAGATCTGAGATCTCTCCCCCAGGAAATGACTCCCAGGTAAGTCTCAGAATGCAGTGGTGCCCTCCTGAAAACACTTTCTAAGGCTCTTTTAAAAAAAGCAACAGAACCTCCTCCCACTCACACACTTTCACCTACATGGCACCTGGCATTACCCAATCTGCCCTGTCCTGGAATAGCTACACATTTATTATTTCAGGGCACATGACATGGTGTCATTCCTTGGGCCTTAGTAGATACAGAAGAGAAGAAATGCATGACAAACCTCACTTATTCATTCTGGATGAATTACTTCATGAAAATAACAATTCAAAGTTTTTGTTGTGCCTATGGCTCATACCTGTAATCCTAGCTACAGATCTCAGGAGACTGAGATCTGAGGAGCCTGGTTCAAAGCCAGGCAAAAAAGGCCCCGAGACTCTTATCTCCAATTAACCAGCAAAAAGCAAGATGTGGTTTGTAGAGCATCAAGTTTGTAGCGCATCTGTCTTGAGGGATAAAATAAGGCTCAGGACACAGGTCCTAAGTTCAAGCCCCAGTATGGGCACCAAAATTAATTAATTAATTAATTAATGGAGAAAAAAGAAAAAGAAAATAAAAATTCATCTTATTCTGAATGAAGATGCAGGACAGAAGTGTGTACATGGTTGAGGGGGAAGGGTGTAGGGTAGAGAATTCCAGTCCTGGAGGCAGATTGTTTGAGGGAGAAAAAGAAGGAAACAAGGTGGGGACCACCCACCGCCATCCTCAGAGCAGTAGAGACTTAAGGCTTTTGGAGTAAGCCTACCTGAGTCCCAATCCTTGATGGTCTGGCCTCTATGGGCCCATTGTCTAACCAGGGCTCTCAGCCTCAATGCTTCAGAGTTTACTGATCTGTAAGAGCCTGCACTCCCGGGAAGGATGAAAATAAACATAGCATCATGAAGCTCACTTGTTCTCAGTCTAGTTTCTCCATTTAGAGTGCCTGTGGAAAAAGCCCAGGGAGAATGGGAAGAAGTTAGGAAACCTAGGCTCTCCACCACAGAGGGGATGGTCTCAGCAATAACCTGGGGCTTTTCGTGGGTGGGGATAAGAACAGAATAAGCCAGAGTGCTGTCATGTAAGAATGGAAAGTTTGACTGCCCACAAGCAAAGACATAGCGATATTCCTATGAGCCATCAGGCTGGATGATGCACCGTTTGCATTGTTTCTTTTTCCCTTTCTAAACAGTATGAGGTCCCATGTCCACACAGCATCCCCCCAGCAATGGAAAGCTGTTCCTTGGAGGCCAGTCTGAGGAAGTAATTAAAGCACTGGACACCACCTGCCTTATTATTCCCTGCTGGCCTCAGTCATTTTGTTTATCTGATGTAAATTCGCCTGGGAGCATCAGAGGACAGCATGTTCCCGATTTCCTGACCTGCAGGAAAGGGGGAGGCAAGGCCAGCTGAAGTCAGAGAAACCCAATACCCAATGCATTTGTTCAAAATGAGGAAGTTAATAAAAGCCATGCAAGGAACCTTTTGCATTACTCAAACATTTAATATAAAACATGCATAAAATATTCATTGAGCTTGGGAGGAAAAGTAGTTTTGTGATCTCCAGAGAAAGTCTGGGGGGCACTTTGGGGGACATTCTATAAGAAATTTGTGGAAACAAGGAAGATGAGAGGCCTACTTGGCTCATCCACCTTGGGGAGAAGAGTAGTGAAAGGCTGGTTGGGTTATACTGAAAGGAGTTGAGGATGGGGTAGACCCTCATTTCAGCTCACCAGGGGGATGTAGGAGGTGGTGGCAAATTATATGGATCAACTTGGCTAGACCATGATCAGTCTGTCTCTCTCAGACTCGGTCTTTCTCTCTTACACACACTCTTTCTTTGTTTCTCATTCTTTCTGGTTCTTTTTCTCTTTATCTCTCCAGATAGGTGGATAGATAATTAGATAATGACAGATAGAGACAGATGAAGATAAAGATGTTGGATGAGAGATATAAATAGATGATAGGAGATGGATAGATTAATAGATAATAGATATAGATATAGACAGGGAGATGAAAGATCATAGGTAGATGGATTGACAGATGATAGATTATAGATGCTAGAGATAAATAGATCTATCTATGGATAGCTTCTAGGCTATATCCTATTCATTTAGTTTCTCTGGATAACCTTGACTAAGATAAAAGGTGGATGCCACATTATCATCCTGAGTAGGAAGAAAGGGGCTGGAGCAAGGCTAGTCTGGCCAGGGTAATTGTCGGGTCAAGAAAGTTCTTGCATCCATCAGCAAGGAATGGCTTTATAGGTTTGAAGTCATGCATCTATCCACTCATCATTGACTTGATATAATTTTATTTGCTTATTTATTTTATCAGTTTGGGGCTTAAACTCAAGACCTGGGTGCTGTCCCTGAGCTTTTTCACTCAAGGTTAACACTCTACCACTTTGAGCCACAGAGTCAGTTTGTTTTCTGATGGTTAATTGGAGATAAGAGTCTCATGAACTTTCCTGCCTGGGCTGGCTTTGAATCACTATCCTCAGATCTCAGCCATATATACATATATATATATATATATATATATATATATATATATATATACACACACACACTATATATATATACACACTATATATATACTATATATATATAGTATATATATAATGTATATATATATATCTATATCTATAGTAAAAATGTTGTACAGAGGGGTTACAGTTACATGAGTAGGGTAATGAGTACATTTTGTAGCAAGTATTGTTATGTTACCTCCTCCTTTATTTCCCCCTACCATCACTTTCCTCCCCACCTCCCCAACTCCTCCCACCATCCCTACCCCGACATTGTAAAGTTTGTTTTCAACATGGTGTCCTGTACATCTTGTCATCACAATGGGTCAGCCTCAATCCCCATTTAAGCATTCTGCAAAATCCCTTCCCTTCCCAAAATTACAAAAATGTATATACAAGATGCAGAACACCGGCATAAATCCAGTGAAAACAGGGGTTATACCATGGGGGAGGAACATACAAAAGAAACAAAAGAATCACATAGTGCATTGTAAGTACATTAAAAACACTAGCAACAAAGAAAAACACACTTGTGTTCCTGTTTTGGGGTACATTTTGCTTAACATTATCTCATGTGGTCATATGTACATAGCCTTTGACCTTCTTTGCTTGTCCTAGACATGTACTAGTCATTGCAAACAAGGGAAGCCATGGGACCTATGTTTCTTTGGGCCTGGCTTACTTCACTTAATATAATTTTTTTCAAGTCTTTCCATTTCCTAGCACATGAGGCAATGCTATTCTTTCTGATGGAGGCATAGAATTCATTGTGTATATATACAACATTTTATTGATCCATTCATCTACTGAGGGGCGTCTGAGTTGGTTCCAGATCTTAGCTATGGTAAATAATGCTGCAATAAACATAGTTGTGCTGGTAGCTTTGGTATGACCTTGTTTGTGATCGTTTAGGTAAATGCCCAAAAGTGGGATTGCTGGGTCATAAGGGAGCTCCATACTACTTTCCAAAGTGGTTGAACAAGTTTACACTCCCACCAACAATGCAGTAGGATTCCATTCTGGCCACATCCCCTCCAGCATCTGTTGTTATTAGAGTTCTTGATTATAGCCATTCTAACTGGGGTGAGGTGGAATCTCAATGTTATTTTGATTTGGCTAGAGAAGTTGAGCATTTCTTCATGTGTCTATTGGCCATTCTTATTTCCTCTTCAAAGAAGTCTCTCTTTAAGTCTTTAGCCCATTTATTAATCGGGCAGTTGTTTCTTTGGGGGATTTAGTTTTTTGAGTTCCAAGTATATTTTAGATATGAGGCCCTTGTATGTTGTATGGCTAGTGAAGATCTTCTTCCAGTCCGTGGGCTGTCTATTGATCTTGCTAGCTATGTCCTTTGCCTTGTAGAAGCTCTGCAGTTTCATGCAATCCCATTTGTCCAACCTTTCTCTGATTTGTTGTGCTTCTGGGTCTCTATTAAGAAAATTTTGGCCTGTGCCAAGGAGCCCTAAAGTTTCTCCTATTCCTTCCTGTAATGTTTTCATGGAGTCTGCTTTTATTTCAAGGTCTTTGATCCATTTGGAGTTGATTCTGGTGCAGGGTGATATATAAGGATCTAGCTTTAGTTTTCTACAAGTGTTTAACCAATTTTGCCAGCACCATTTACTAAAGAAGCTGTTTTTTTTGCATTCTATTTCTTTAGTTCCCTTGTTAAAGATTATGTGGCTATAGGTCTGTGGGTTCATTTCTGGGTCTTCAGTTCGATTTCACTGGTCCTCAGGTCTGTTCTTGTGCCAGTACCAAGCTGTTTTGATTACTATGGCTTTGTAGTAGAGTTTGAAATTTGGTATTGATATTCCTCCAGCACTGTTCTTTC
>NW_012267410.1:1337609-1355565 GCF_000151885.1 Dipodomys ordii
GTTCTTGTGCCAGTACCAAGCTGTTTTGATTACTATGGCTTTGTAGTAGAGTTTGAAATTTGGTATTGATATTCCTCCAGCACTGTTCTTTCTAAGGATTGTTTTTGCTATTCAGGGTCTTTTATAGTTCCATATGAATTTTTGGATTGCTTCTTCTCTTTCATTGAAGAGTGAGATTTGCATATTGATAGGTATTGCATTGAATTTGTATATAGCCTTGGGAAGTATTGCCATTTTCATGATGTTGATCCTCCCAATCCAGGAGCATGGGAGGTTTTTTCCACTTGCTTAGTTCTGCTTTAATTTCCTTTTTCAGGTTTTTAAAGTTTTCATCATACAGGTCCTTCACCTCTTTTGTTAAGTTAACTCCTAAGTATTTTATTTTTTGTGGGGCTATTACAAAAGGGGTTGCTTTCCTAATTTCATCCGCGCTCGTCTCATTATTGGCATACAGGAAAGCCATTGATTTCTAAGGGTTAATTTTATACCCTGCTACTTTGCCATTGTTTCTAATAAGCTCAAGTAACTTGGGAGTGGAGTCCATGGGGTTCTTTAAATACAAGATCATGTCATCTGCAAAGAGGGAGAGTTTTACTTCATCTTTCCCTATTTGGATCCCCTTTATGCTTGCATCTTGTCTTATTGCCCTAGCAAGGCATTCTAATACTAAGTTGAAGAGGGGTGGAGAGAGTGGACATCCTTGTCGTGTTCCAGATCTCACTGAGAAGCTAGGATTACAGGTGTGAGCCACTAGTGCCCAGTAACTTAATGTAATCTTGACTCTCGGGCTTTGTCCAGGTGCTAGACAGGACGCAGAGCTGGTCCAGCTGTCCTAGAGCTTCCCCTTCTAGGGGAAGGACCAACAAATAGATAAATAAGGACATGAAAGCAGTCAAGTAAAAGAATAGCATTTAACCAGCTGCTGCTTCTGAGAGTCTTTGGGGGAAAGAAACCATGCCAGTAAAGCTGGAAAAATACAGCCCTGGACTTCCAGGAGGATCTAAGTCAGCCTCTGGGGGAGGCCACCAAGAGAACAAACAATTAAAACTGTATTTCTGCAATTTGTTCCATGAGCCACCAATAGGCTAATGACTTCCTATATGTAGGTATAAATTGAGCCTTAGGAATTGTTCCTGGAGAGTAGCCTCTATATGTCTGAGTAGCTGTAGCTCTTCTCAGGCCTTTTTTCATAGGAAAGAAAGAGACTCTGGTAGATTTGCACACCTGTGAATTCCTCAGGTGGCCCTGGGGGCCTGTCTTAGCTAAGGTGCTTCTGCCACTTAGGTCCTGGCCTAGTTCTCTGTAGCCTCTTCCCTGCCCTCATATTTGTGTAGGTCCACAAAGTTTCTTTCTTTTTTGTTTTCTTTTTCTTTTTTTAAAATAGACAGAGAAGGTTTATTTGAAAGTAAAAAGAAAGCCATAAAAGTACCAAGAGTTTCAGTTCCAAAAGGGGCCTCAAAGAGGAGTCCAATAGAGTCCTCTCAGAGAGGTTTTTTTAAAAAAATAATACAAGGCTTCTCCCATATTTCTTCCCTTTGGGCTGATTGCTTGATGACTTGTGCATGCTCCACTCTCCAGCTTATTTCCTAGGTTGAGTGGGCATCCAGGGCAATATGAGAAGAAGTGTTTGGGGACTCACAGCATTATGGGAAGAAGGAACATTTGAGTAGGAGGCATTATGGGAACAAGAAGCACCATGTTGGGACACATGTTATCTACCACATGTGATGTTCATCACCTCTTATCTATGTAAGAGCTCTCTTTTCCCCCTCGTTCCCCACCTCTCAGATAGAAACCTTAACTGCCCATAGGGAACAGGGGCAATGGCTGCTCTAGGCTATTTCTTGCTGAGAGAGAGCAGGGTAGGGTGTGACAGTCTGGTATCCTCCAGGAAGGGTCTTCGCACTGTTTCTTGAAGAGCATTTGAGTCAATGGGAGCCTTTTTATTTTCTCTGCCAAGGTTCATTTGATATTTATAGCATCATTCATGGGAGATACCAAATTATTTAAACAGGCAGACAGCTGCAGTGTCCTACAGAAAGCCCATGTGTCCTGTTATGTACCAAGTTCCCCAGCACTGACATGGCCTCCGAAAGAAGAGATGCTAAGGTCAAGACTCAGGTGGAATAGAAGAGAGGCCAGGTTTCCCACTGTAAAAACCAGGCATTCCATTTACAGGGGTCCTGGCCTAAGCAGATGCTAGAAATAACTAGAGAGACGTGCTTGGAGCTGGCTTTGTAGAAGAAGGGCTTCTGAGCTGAAAATGAAATATCTCCTCTCACCACGGCGTTCATGGAAACTGGACTACACACACATAGCAGCAACAAGGAGCCTCTGCCACGATTAGGCATTAGTGAGAGGCCAGTTTAGATCCCAGTACTAGTAACAGGTGTGATTTGTGTGACTTCCTCACAGTCATTTCACTTTGTTCAAGTGCCTGAGCGGGATGGCCTTTAAATTGCTAGAGATTCAGTGGCACCTCTGTGGTTTGTGCAAAATGAGCATAGAGAAGGCACTGCTGGAGACAAGCAGAGGATTAGTAACACCTGCAAATGGAATGAACGCTTGCACGCAGCCAGAGCAGTGCTGTAAGGGGGCAGAGATGCACCCTGCACACACAGGAATATTTTGTCTTGTGAGTTAGAGCTTATTTGAGAGAAGGGATTGTATCTTTCTCCTTCTTTTATGTTTCTGCTACCGAGATGTAGAATACAGATTTCTATGCAAGTGAAGACATCAGTCTTTATTAGATTAAAATGCACAGTAGAGAGCTTTTAATTTTCCACATCAATGATGGGAGCAATTGAAAAAAACAATGGACTTTTCTTCCAAGTGCAATGAATGTTTTGTGCATTTTTTTAAAATTAAATGGTTATAGAGCCAGGCACTGGTGGCTCATGCCTGTCATACTCACTACTCAGGAGGCTGAGATCTGAGGATCATGGTTCAAAGCAGTCTGGGAAGGAAAGTCCTATGAGATTCTTATCCACAATTAACTACTGAAAAGCCAGAAATGGTATTGTGGCTCAAAGTGATAGAATATTAGCCTTGAATACAAAAGCTCAGGGACAGAGCCCAGGCTCTGAGTTCAAGCCTCAGAGCCTTACAGGTGTGAGCCACTGGCTTCTATTATCAATATGTTTAATGCCATTGAATTGTACATGAAAAATGATTGATTGAGATGGTAGATTTTATGTCATTTTTTTACCATAATCAAACATTCAGCAAACTTTTCTTTTTGAGGTCATCTAATGACTTTCACAGAGTGGCATCTATAACATTATTCACACCTGAGGAGATCATTATAACAGCCTCTCATCTAGATCTCACCATCATTCTCTTGGTTCATTCTCATTATGACTGCAAATGCAATAATAACATTTGATGTACATATGTGAACTAGGGGATGGATGTAGTTGGGAAAGATAGGGGGAATGATGAAGGATAAAAGGGGTGAACTTGATTCAGATTTTGAATTGAAATCCCTTTGTCTAACTGCTTAAGGATAATAAAAATCTATAAAAATAAAATAAAACAATTGCCATTATGAAAGAAGAATCAATTTCCATGTCAAAGCCATTCTGATCCAGTACCTCTCCTGACTAAAATTTTACTTATCCAACCAAAAGGATTGTGCTGTTTAGTTTGCCCTCCTGTTGATCTATAATTTTTAAGCACGAATAAACATGCCAGCTGGTCATACAGAGTAAATGAATGGACAACAGCTCCATGTCATTGTTTTGACAAGATCTCTGCTATCATTATCCATGCCAAATCTGTTTAAGTGTTGGAACATGTAGTCCCAAGAGGCTGCAGACCGTGCATGCAGTCAAAGGATTTCTACAGTTCTGAGAATCAGAAACAAAACATGGATGAGGAATGGTGTATAGGCTGACTATGGAACTGCCATTTCTTGGAGAACACCTTGTGTATTAGAAGAAAACATCACAGTCATGGTCAATGGAAGCCTTTGCTTATTCAACTTTACCTCCTGCAACGATGTTTAGAACTTAGTGCCGGGGAAAGAGTGAAATCGAGAGAAAGGGAATAGACAAATAAAGCAAGGGAGGGTAGAATAATATAGCCATAATATTCATATGTACAGAGGTGGAAATAGAGCTGGGAAAATTAAGGGGATGGGTGGGGCTGGCAGAGATGAGGGAAAATGATGAAATAGATGACATTGATCAGGATCTATTGCTCTCATAACCTAACATGTTGACTTGAAAACCCTTCATATGACTATGTAAAGATAATAATAAACTTTTCCCACTGTCATTGTTTGGAAATGCCACCAGGAAGGCACTGGTGACTCATGCCTGTAATCCTACCTACTCAGGAGGTTAAGACTTGAGGATTAGGGTTTGAAAGTCCACAATAAAGTCCACAAGATTCTTATCTCCAATTAACCACCAATAGACTAGAAGAGGATGTATGGCGCAAGGAAGACATGAAAAGCCCCAAGTTAAAGCTTCAGTGCTAGCATTAAAAAAGTCACCAAGTGGTGATGAGAAAAGCACTTGTTTTTACTAAGTCAATTATCATTTTAAGGTCCTCTGAAGAAAATGTGCCTGCTTATTGCCTGCTATTGAAGATCTTTTTTTGGGGGGGGTCCAGTTGTGGGGCCTGAACTCTGGGCCTGGGCACTGTCCCTCAGCTCTTCAGCTCAAGGCTAGCGCTCTACCACTTGAGCCACAATGCCACTTCCTGCTTTTTTCTTTTTGCTTATGTGGTGCTGAGGAATCGAACCCAGGGCCTTAGGCATGCAAGGCAAGCACTCTACCACTGAGCCACCTTCCCAGTCCCCTGAAGTTTTTTTTTTAACCTAACCTCCATGTTGCTAAGGCCAGTGGTCACCATTCAGCCCTCTTCTTGACTCAGCAGCACTCAACTCACCCAGTCCGTCCTTTCTTTCTTCATGTGGCCTCTGGTCCTTCAGAATCTCTTCTTTTTTTCCATTTTTTTTAAATTGTCAAGGTGATATATAGAGGGGTTACAGTTACATAAGTAAGGTAATTGGGTACATTTCGTGTCAAACTTTTACCCCTTCCCTCATTTTTCTTATACTTTCCCTCCCCTTACCAACCCTCCCATGTTGTACAGATCATTTCCAACATATTGTCTTGTGTATGTCGCTGTTGCATTGGTTCATCCTTTGTCCTTTGTCTTACCATTCTGTTGTTCCCCTTCCCTGCCCTAATTCAGATAAATGTATATACAATACCAGCGTACCAAAATCAACTACAATGACAACAGGGGATATACCATAAGGGGAAGAACATACAATAGAAACAAGAAATCACATAGTACATTAAAAACAACAACAACAAAGAAAAACCTCTGTTTCCATGTCTTGAAGTTCATTTTGCTTAGCATCATCTTATATGGTCATATGTTTATAGCTACCAAACTATTCTGCTCATCTGCTACAATTATCCTGGATATAATTATTGCAAATAAGAGAAACCATGAGAGCTATGTTTCTTTGGGTCTGGCTTACTTCATTTAATATGAATTTTTCCAAGTCTTTCCATTTCCTTACAAATGGGGTGGTGTCATTCTTTCTGATGGAAGGAAGCATAGAATTCCTGTAATAAGAAGGGCCAATAGACATGTGAAGAAATGCTTAACATCTCTGGCCATAAAAGAAATGCAAGTCAAAACAACATTGAGATTTCACCTTACCCCAGTTAGAATGGCTATATCAAGAAATCTAGCCTGTAATCCTTGCTACTCAGGAGGCTGAGATCTGAGGATAAGGGTTCAAAGCCAGCCCAGGCAAGAAAGGCCCTGAGACTCTTATCTCCAATTAACCGCCAGAGAACCAGAAGTGGTGCTGTGACTCAAGTGGTAGAGTGCTAGCCTTGAGCTGAAGAGCTGAGGGACAGAGCCCAGGCCCAGAGTTCAAGCTCCACAACTGAAGAGAGAGAGAGAGAGAGAGAGAGAGAGAGAGAGAAAAGAAAAGAAATCTAATAACAACAGATGCTGGAGGGGATATGGCCAAAAAGGAACTATACTGCATTGTTGGTGGGAAGGTAAACTTGTTCAACCACTCTGGAAAGAAGTATGGAGGTTCCACAAAAGACTAAACATATCCCCTATGACCCAGCAATCCCACTTCTAGGCATTACTCAAATGACCACCAACAAGGCCATACTTAAGCTACCAGTACAATTATGTTTATTGCAGCATTATTCACTATAGTTAAGATATGGAACCAACCCAGATGCCCCTCAGTAGATTAATGGATCAAGAAAATGTGAGATATATATATATATATATATATATATATATATATATATATATATATATATATATATAGTCTCTTCTTTATTAGCTCTTTTTTTCTTCTCAGATTCTGTCTCAGTTCTGCTCAGGTTCATAGCCTCTAAATATAAAAGTAGCAAGGTTCTGGCCTCTGATCTCCCATGCTGTGTGTGACCTCTTTGGGTCACATGATTTTGTAACTGACAACTCTAGGAACAGAATCTCTGCATACTTAAGATCATCTGTGTGCTGACTGCTTCCAAATGTATGTCTCCTGTTGAGCCATCTCTGAATGCTGAAACCCATGCACCCATGTTACATAGTAATCTTTCCATGGGTGATGGGTCTCAGATCTGACTGGGGCCCCATTTGATTATGTCCAAACTGGTCATTTCCTATCATCTGGTGACATCAGGTATCATAACACAGCAAATGATTCACACAGTGGTGGTGGTAGCAGTCACATGCACAAGAATTAAGTACAATACATCCTACTTGACAATAACACACAACAATATGAGTGGCTTCTGCACTGACCGTGGCCACTGCTCTGTTGATTGCTCTTTTCTAAGTAGGAGTGCACTATTAGTAGTGTGTAGTGTTATTCTGAAAGCAGCCTCACACATCTGATATTTTTCTTCATCTCTTAGTTATATCAGGAGGCCATACAGAGTGCTGATCTGTCCTGCGTAGGCCATGTGTGAGTGCCCTCTGTGCTATTTCTATGAAGAAAGCACTCATGGATATGTTTCTCAGTCTACATCCCCATATTAAAGGCACCCATGATGGTGTTAGTAAGTATGGCCTCACACCCCTACAGAGGTGTCTCACTAACAGCTCAGATGCCTCAGCACATCACCCTTCTTTTGGCTAAAGCCAAAAGATTTGCAGTAGTCCCGTGATCCTCTTTCTCTTGCACCTCACAACAACTCCATAAGCAAATGCTGTTCCCTGTATCTTTAACATCTATCTATCTGAGTGGTTCCAAGTTCGGCCTTACTTGGATCATTGCAGTAACCTCCTGTTCTTATATGTGCCCCTTTTCCTGTTAGTAGGGTGGGTTATTTTTAGGGTTTTTGTTTTGTTTGTATTTTTAAAATAAGAGATGTTATGTTTTACTAGACACCTTCTTCCATTTTTCTCAGAACAAATTCAATGTCTTTTTTTTGTAAAAAGAATGATTTTCTATATCAAGAAAATGTTACATTACTGATTTTTCATAGGCACAAATCATGCAAAACATGAACCTGGCATCAGAGACAGATGAAGATGATCTGTGTTCTGGTTATAATGACTACAACCTGACCTGTGATACTGAGGTTTATAAAAGCCTGTGTTTTCATGTTGATCTCTTGCTCATTAGATCAGCTAATTCATAAAGACTGGATCTGAAGACCAGAGGAGAATATTCAGGAGAGGAATGCAAAGTCACAAAGCCTATTGCATTTCATCAGATAAAATAATATTTGTTGAAATGAACTCCAGGAAATGGAAACAAGAGGCTTTTTTCTTTATTGTTGCTGTTTTTGTCTTTATTTCGTTTTGTCTTGTTTGTTCATTTATCTGCCCTTGGGAGGGTAAGGGGGTACACAGAAAAAGAGGGACAAAGGGTGAACAAATACAGCGGTGGTACTCACTAGACACTCTGTGGGTGAGGATAAGAGGTAAAAAGTGGGAGAGAGCAAGGGAAAGGATAACATTATCCTAAAAGAAGTGTACTCTTCACCTGTCTTATGTAACTGTAACCTCTTTTTACATCATCTTTATAATAACAATGAAAAAAAAGGCCGAGATAAATGTCGTAACAAAATCTTTAGTGCACAGCATGATCCAGCACAAGAAACCATTAACCACCTCCTTGTACACACTGCTCACACTCTGCCTTCTTAGTAGTTCATAAACTCTCCTTTAAACTCTTGCCACAGAACCCTTCCACCGGCTGTTCCCTCTGCCAGCAACATTCCTCCCCAGACACCGATTTGTCAATGGCATACAACTACACTAGTTCTTTACTGAGAAAACATAATCAGAAAGGCCTTTTTTGATCAGTTTCTCTTCCATCATTCTCTAACTTCTTCCCTACTTTTTCTTCTTAAGCTTTATGTTTTCTTCTCCAATCACATCACAACCTAACATTTTAAATAGCCTATTATTATTTTGCTGGCTTTTGCCATAAGAGAGTGGCCCAGGGATGGGCCTGATACCTTAACTATAGATACCAAGCCGGGCTTAGACCTGGGCAGGTAAATGTGCAGCACAGATGTTTTGTATACTTCCACTGTAAGAGATCAGCAGACATTGCTAATAGATCAACGAAGTCTCCATGGCCTTCATGATACGTCAAGTGTGATGGAAAGAATCAACTTATGAGGTAGCATGTCTTTTCCACTCTTAGTTTTCAAACAGTTTAGGCTAGGCCAAATGCTAGTAGCTCCTACCTGTAATCCTAGCTACTTGGGAAGCTGAGAACAGGAGGATCTTTTTTCAAGGCTAGCTCAGGCAAAGAAGGTCTTGAGACTCTTTTCAACCCATAGCTTGGCACAGTGGTGTACACCTGTTGTATCAGGATAGGTGACAGGCTGAGATTGCGAGAGTCATGTGCCAGGCCAGACTTGGCAGGAAAATCTGTGGGATTCAACACCTACAAGGGGAAGCTAGATGCACCAGTAAGTGCCTGTGACCCTGGCCATGAAAAATAGCCTAAAAGTATGTATATCACAGCTCAGGTGCCAGGCTAGTCAGAAAGAGAGACTATATCCTAAAAATAACCAGTGAAAAGTGGGGCTGGAGGCATAGCTCAAGTAGTAGACTGCCAGCTTCGGAGGCATGAAGCTTTGATTTCAAACCCCCGGAGTACCAAAACAATGAAACCGTTCAGGGCATTCTCTCTGGCCTCAGGCAAAATCCCAGAGCTCTAGTTGGTATTTTCTGACTCCTTTAGCTGCTAGAGAGATGGCTTCCTGCAGGGATTCCTCCACTGTTTTGAGCATCCTCAGCTGCTTCTGTTCTCTGAAAATCAGAGTGCAGAAAATGTCTCCCTTCTTTATCTCCTGGCTCAATGCTTGTTGTCAGGTTTTCTACAGAAAAATACCCTCCTGAGGTACAGCACAGTTCAATCCCATGATCATCTCCTCTTGTGTCTCTCAGGGATGTCTGTAGCTCAGCATGCCTGAAATACAATTCATGCTCTTCCACTCTAAATAGAGGTCTTCTCTTCTTGTGTCCCCATTGAGTAGCCCTACTGTGTCCACATGGCACAAACCAGAGAATCTTGAAATCAGTCCAATACCATATTCTGCCCAACTCATCACCAGCCTGTGGACTTATACCCTCCACCTCACCTCCCTTGGCCTCTATTTCTCTCCATGCCAAGTTGTATGTTAAAGATTAGTCTGGGAAGTCCTGCAGGGAAGAATCCTTCTTGCCTATTTAGATTAGATAATATTTAGCACGAATTTTTGATCCCTCCATGAAAGTCCCACGACTTCATGAGTTTTGGAGAGACATGACTTATCTTGGGGTCACAGCTCCACTCAGAGCTGATCAGGAGCAGCTTCTGGGGCTTTTGTTTTTTGTCCTTGGTGCTACCTCACAGTTTCAGAAGTGGAACTTACCAGTGACAGAGCTTTGAGCTTTGAGCTACCTACTTCTGCATCTTTTGAATTTCTTTTAGAATGCATTTAGGAAGATTCACTGCGATCTCCAGGCCAAAAGTGTTACGTTATCATCTGTCCTTCCCACACTGTGTGAGTATCATGATTTTGGTCTTTGAACCACACTCAGGGAGTTTCAACTGACCTATTCCTTTAGCTTTCATTTATTAATTCATTCAAGTGGTGCTTATTGTACTAGACTCAATGTCAGAGGCTGGGACATAGTGGGATGCAGCTATTACCCCAAGTTATGTAAGCTAAGATTGAGAGGACTGTAGTATATCCCTGAATAGCTGAGATTGTAGGCATAGGAAAAATATCCAAGGTTTTGTGTTCACTGCAATCTCTGATCTCAGGGAGAACATAACAAGGTAAACTAAATAACAAATAATTTGTGGAAATGACAGCCAGGGTTATAAATGTGGTAAAGGAAAACAAGGCAGAAGCTGAGGACCAACGGGGAATTTGAGTCTGCATTTAGAAGGTTGTGGTGACTGCAAAGGCTGCAGTAGGGGCATAACAATACCTTCTGAAGGGACAGGATGTCTGAGGAGGCTTAGTGAAGGGAAAGCGGGTGCCTGGTGTGGAAATGGGCTGAGTCTTCGAGTTCACCATTTAAGATTTAGTTGGTTATCAGCTGTATCACATGTACTTTTGTAAGCAGAACTATGGCATTATGCATACATTATCACTAAAATGGAGTCACTCTTTTATTGCTTTATTTCATTTAATTTCAATTTATTTCTTAGTTTGAGTTCAGGGCCTCACACTTGGTAAGCAAATGCTCTACCACTTGAGCTATGCCTGTAGGCCTAAATAAGGTCTAAGGTTTTGTTTTGTTTTGTTTTCCCACGGCAGCTTTGGACTACAATTCTCCTATCCATAGATGCGACTACAGGCATGAACTACCATGTCTGGCCCAAACGTCCTTATTTTAGCAGATAGAATTAAATGATTGTCTGTGACCTGTATACTCTGAATGGTTGTGACTACCCTCCTCACTCCCAATCAGTTAAGAGGTGGGGCCTTTCGGAAGTGATTAGATCGTGAGGGTGGGCCCTTCATGAGTGGGATTGGTGCCTTTGTAAAAGAGGCCTAGAGAGCTTTTCAAACCCCTTGCACCAGGTGAGGACACCTGAGAAAGGGGCCATTTATAAACCAGGCAGTGGATCTTTACCACCATATACTGGATCTGTTAGTACTATTTGTTGGACTCCCAGCCTCCAGGATGGGGAGAAATCAATTTCTGATGTTCACATGCCATCTAGGTAGGCTATAGTATTCTATTCTGTTATAGCATCCAGTACAGCCTGAGACTGTCAATATGCTATATGTGTGTCTTAAATATGTGTTGCATCTTTCAATTTAAATACAGAGAGTCCTCCTTGGAAACAGACTTTTAAACATTTTGATCACAAGACTGCTTTGAGAGAGATGCAGGAATGAGTCCATGTCTCACCGCAGTTACTTTCAAATAGAATTCTTAGTGGTGTCTGAGTGATGTCCTGTGTTCCCTGAGCTTTCCCAGTTGGCAATCACCCGGCTCAGGGACAAAGGTTTAAGCACAGGAAAGCATGCTGCCTGGGGCAATTAGGGACTCTGGAGACCTGGCGTATAGAGACTAAAAAGTGGGGGTCGGAGCCTGAGGCAAATGTTTTCCTCAATTTTTCAAAGAGCTAATGGATTTGAACCTTAACATTCCTCCAAATTCCACCTCATTTGTATAGGTTCCCCCAAACATCTCAGCCCTCAGCCCTTGTTTCATCTCTGAATTCCCAAGCCCTCCGTGTCTGGCCACTCACTTGTGCCTATTACCCTGGTGTGGTCCTGTGGGATATGGTCTCCATTTCAACAGCGGTGAATAGAGACAGTACAGTCGCTCATCCTTCCCTTGGGATCATCTGGGATCAGGATGTCACAATGTAGGTCTTAGGCAAGCTAGCAGGGGAAACCCACACTACAGTCAGTTGGGTCCATGCTTTGAGCGGTGGGGAGGGTGGAGTGGAGGATGCCTTACCAACAGACAGTGAGGCTCAAGTTTTGTTCTTCCTCTCATTTTGTTTTCTGTCTGGTTCTGTGGCTCTAAATCAGAGCCTCCAATTCTTGTTTGGCTTGTTTGGTCATGGCTGGCACTCTACCACTTTAGCTACACCTGCAGCCCAACTTTTTGCTGGTTAATGGAAGATAGACATTTCTGCCCATGCTGGCTTTGAACTGCAATACTCAGCTCTTAGCCTCCTGATCTAATCTTAGCTGGGATTACAGGCGTGAGTCACTTGTACCCAGCTTTCTGCCCCGATTCTTGATGGGATAATATAATGGACATATATGTTCAACCCACTGCTGCTTGGCATACAGGAAATGCTGTGCATTTCTTGGATTGTTTTTATTATTCTTGTCTAAAACATTTTCATATAATTAGCAGAACTATTTCATAATCCAGACCATTATGAATTACCAGAGCAAATGGTCAAAGAACAGCATATGCCATCTTTGGTGATTAAGCAGATGTGTATGCCAGTCTGTTGCACTCTGAGAAGCAGGAGGTGAATACTGCCTCTTGCTTATATCCAAACCCTGAGCCCATCTGTCAAGACCCTCTGCTGAGAGGAACAAATCATAATGATCTTTTGTACCAGGCAGTTTGACCTTGCCATCCTGTTCCTTATCACCGAGTCTCGACTCAAACTGCAGAGAAATCTCTGCATGCCAGGTATTTTTTTTCTCATAATTGATAAGAAAGTGTTAGAACTGCCATCTGACAAATCCTAGAATGAATTGCTGTACATATAGCAGGTTGCTAAAAGTCAGTGGCATCCTTCCTTCAGTTCCACGGTTCCCAAGGAAACCAGGTTAATGTGATTATGCCTACATCTGCCTTGTCAACCCCAGTTCACTGCAGCAGGCATAGGGTGTGGCAGGAAAATGCTGAGAACATCGTTTCAAGTTTTTCCTTCTGTGTGGAGTGCACAAGTCTCAACCTACGATTAAACAAATGTTCAGACAGCCATCAAAATTAATCAGCGTCTACACTTGTCCCACACTTCAAAATGCTTCCCTGGGTATTCTTCTGGTTCTAAAACATGACAGTAATCTAAAGCCCAAGCCATAGAGTTTTCAGTTTAGATAGGCTTAGGCTTTAGTCATAAGTAGTGAGCATTTTCTCTGGGTGTATTTTGATAAGTTCTTAGTTTTCTTCCATGGATGTATAGCACTTTCTTTTTTTTTTTTTTAATATATGATACAGGACTCCAGGCATTCACACACAGTGAGACCAATGGAGGATATTCTTAGGAGAGGAACACAAAGTGCAATGCCTTTGTAAATCTGATCATATAAAATAATCTTTATCAAAATGAGCTTTCTGGATGCCAGTGGTTCACGCTTATAATCCTAGCTACTCAGGAGGCTGAGATCTGAAGATCACAGTTCAAAGCCAGCCCGGGCAGGAAAGTCCATGAGATTCTTATCTCCAATAAACAACCAGAAAACAGGAAGTGGCGCTGTGGCTCAAATGGTAGAGCACTAGCCTTGAGCCCAGAGTTCAAGCTCCACAACCACAAAACAACAACAACAACAACAACAACAAAACTCTAAGAAATGGAAACACAAGGATTTTTCTTTGTTGTTGCTTTTTCTTTTCTTTTTATCTTCTTTGTTCATTTATCTGTTTTGGGGGAGGATGGTAGGGGCACAGAAATGGAACAAATACAGCAATGGTGTTCCCTAGACACTATGCTGAAAATGAACTATACACCTTGTGGATAGGGATGGGAGTGAAAAACTGGGAGAGAGTGAAGTAAGAGGTGACATTGTTCAAAAAGAAATGTACTCTTGAAAGGGGCGCCAATGGCTCACTCCTGTAATCCTAGCTACTCAGGAGGCTGAGATCTGAGGATAGTAGTTCAAAGACAGCAGGGGCACAAAAGTCCCCATTAGACTCTTACCTCCAATTAACCACTCAAAAACAGGAAGTGGAGTTATGGCTCAAAGTGGTAGAGCACTAGCCTTGAACAAAAGAGCTCAGGAACAGCGTCCAAGCCCTGAGTTCAAGCCCCACAACCAACCAAAATATTTTTTTTAAAAGAAAGAACTCTTTACTCATGTAACTGTAATTTCTCTGTACATCACCTTTATACTAACAATAATTTAAAAAATATGTAAAATATTTAGATCTTCAGAAAGTTTTGGTCCTGTTAAGATGAACACTCATGACTATTATCCGGGTCATGTTTTACATTTATAATAAGAAACAACAGTAGTAGTAAATAACAAAGCTACTATATTTACTGTCCTTGCCTTCAATTCAGTTCTTCAAGACTTTTTGATGATAGTGATACTATCCAAGCAGCTGCCTATAAAGCATTCTAGGCTGGGCACCCATGGCTCATGCCTATATTCCTAGCTACTTAGGAGGCTGAGATTCTAAAGATCAAGGTTCAAAACAAGCCTGAGTGGGAAAGTATGGGAGACTTTTATGTTGAATTAACCAGTGAAAAGTCAGAAGTGGAGCTGTGGCTCAAGTGTTTAGAGTACCAGACTTGAGTGAAAAAGCTAAGGGCTGGTGCCTTGGCCCTGAGTTCAAGCCTGAGTACGGGAGTACTGGCACACACACACACACACACACACACACACACACACACACACACACACTTCATATTCAAAGTCACCTGGCTCTATGGCTACTCATAGTAGGAAGAGGAAACTAGTATCTCACTACCTTTATTAAAGTGATCTTCACAGGCTACTAGACAACAGAATTAACCAGTTTCATGTATGTAGCATTTTACACCTGGAATTAGAAATACTAAGTTAAGCCTACTTTGACAATCTCTTTGGCTTTCCCTAAGTGAAGACAGCATGAATGGAAAGAACCTTAAAAATACAAATTCTCTCCAATTTAGCAAATGGAGGGACAATGAAAGGTCTAATAATAAACTTGAGACAGACTAAATTCCACATAATTAGCACACTTGCACCAAGGCAGAAGAAAAACATGTAATTAAATCTGAATACTTTAGGAGGAAATGAAAATGGTCCAATAATAGCTAAATCAACCAGAATGAAAAGGTTATAAAAAGAAAGCTCCTGTTGATTTTCCCCATAAGAAGACCTGGGACAAAATAGAAAAGTCTAGAAGGAAAGGGGGAAGTGTGTTTCTGATACAGAAAATGAAAGTGAAAGCCTGGTGCTGGTGGCTCATGCCTGTAATCCTAGCTACTCAAGATGCTGAGATCTGAGGATTGTGGTTTGAAGCCAGCCCCAGTAGGAAAGACTGTGAGACTCTTATGTCCAACTAACTACCAGAAGACCAGAAGTAGTGCTGTGGCTCAAAGTGGTGGAGTGCTGGCCTTGAACAAAAAAGAGCTCAAAGACAGTGCCAAGGCCGAGTTCAAGCCCATGAACCCCCCCCCACCCCACCCCAACCAACACACACACACACACACACACACACACACACACACATACACACACAAGAAAGCGACATGATTTCTGATTTCTGGAGAGAGAGCTGTTGTCTCCCCCAGAAAGAGGCTGAAGGAACAGCTTCCCCAAGGTAATCCAGTGTGTAGGTTCAGTTTTCACTCATTCAGAAAATCCTCCTATAGCCAAAAATTAGGTTTAGGAAGGGGTTTTTTTTTTTTCAGAAGGACCTGTAATAAAGAGACTTAACCCCAGATCTTGGAGGATGACCTTGCCAATAAAAGTCCAAAGCAGAGCGCAATGCTAAAGCTCTTTGTTACAGACCCTTGGAACTGTCTTTGGTTTTGCAGACTGGGATTTGCCACAGGGTCCTGCCCAAGAACAGTAAAAGGTGGGTCCGGCAGGACCCCCTGCCCTGCCCTGCCATTTCAATTCTTCAGATTGTCTGCCCATTCTCCCTCCAAATTTAGAGTCACACTCAAATTGGGTACAGCCCACCTTGATGTATATACTGCCATCGTCAAATGATGATAAGAAATGCATACGGCAATCTTGTAGTTAGGTGAACATCATGGAAGCATCTACCCAGGCCTTGATGGGACAGATAAGCACATGGACTGGTGAGCTGCTCCCTGCCATCAAGAGATGCACGCAGTAACCCCGAGATGTCAGAACTGCAGCAGTCCAGTGGCATCCTGGTTTGCAGTACACTTTTGTCTATAAGAAGCAGTGTATTCTAGTTATAGAAAGCATGGTGTGATAAAGCCATACATTTGTGTGCAGTCAACATCAAGTGTAGGTGCATTGTGAAATTGTACGTGCTTCACTTTTTCTTTTGTTTTAAAATCAGTACTGGAGCTTGGACTCCAAGCCTGTCCCTTAGCTTTTTTTCACTCAAGGCTGCTCACTTGAACCACAGCCTCACTTTGGCCTTTTGCTAATTAATTGGAGGTAATAATGTCATGGATTTTCCTGCCTGGGCTGTCTTTGAACAGATTTCAGCCTCTTGAGTAGCTAGGATTACAGGCATGAACCACCAGCACCTGGTACTCCACTTTTGGGGCAGCAGGGCAGTAGGTATGTCCACAGCATCAGCTCCAGGAATGTACAAGGAATGCATTGTGATATGTGGTCACACAGCTGCAACACTACATAGTCACAAGCTCCCTTGCAATCGTCTGACATCACTATTGTATATGTGATCCATGGCTGAGAAACCATTAGTGTGGCACATGACTATCACTAATTATAACTCCCTTTAAATATGCACAAATATAGATGCTGGTGTGAGTTATTTATGCTTGTTGGCACTTGCACAGCCTGAAATCCCAACAAAAATAACAATGCAGCACATTGTAAAGGTTCATTTGAACAGAATCAAGACAGCTACAGCCTTTGAGGGCTTGGCCTGCAGAAGAGTAACAAGAGGAAGGCTTTTATAGAGTGAATGGGAAAGGAGACCAGAGAAGATATCCAATTGGTTAAAGGAGCAATGGCTTAATTTGGTAATTTCTTTTTTTGGGGGGGGTTCGGTCGTGGGAACTAAACTCTGGGCCTGGGCGCTGTCCTTCAACTCTTCAGCTCAAGGCTAGCGCTCTACCACTTGAACCATAGCACCACTTCCAGCTTTTTTCTTTTTGCTTATGTGGTGCTGAGGAATCGAACCCAGGGCCTCATGCATGCAAGGCAAGCACTCTACCACTGAGCCACTTTCCCAGCCCATTAATTTGGTAATTTCTGATTGGCCTAAACTATATGACCACTGACCCTGAGTTGTTTATGAGAGAACCGAGAGTATTACTTCAATCTAAGGGCCTTCCATGTTAGGCAGCTTTCCACTGCTGCAACCAGATACTTGAGAGCACAAACTTAAAAAGAGAAAAAGGGTATTTTGACGCATGCACATCTTCAGAGGTTTCAGTCCATGTTATGTGGGTTGCTCTCAGCCTGTGGTGGCTTGCATCCAAAATAGTGGCTGGAGTGCAGGGTGGAAAAAAGACTATGCACCTCATGGCATCCCAGAGGCAAAAAGAGAGAGAGTGGGAAGAAAGAGATGAGGCAGACAGAGAGACAGAGACAAAGAGAGACAGAGAAGGGGCTAGGATCCCAACATCCCTTTAAGGGCAACATTCCCAATGATATAACTTCCTCCTAGTAGCTCTTGCCACCATCTTCCAGTGGCATCACATGTTGGTGACCAAATCCTTAACATATGGGCCTACAGATGACATTTCAGATGCAAGCTATGGTTCCTTTCAATTAATGTGCAAGGTTTTTCCCTTTTTATTATTATTATCATTTTGGGTCCGGTCGTGGGGCCTGAACTCTGGGCCTGGGTGCTGTCCCTCAGCTCTTCAGCTCAAGGCTAGCGCTCTACGCCTTGAGCCACAGCGCCACTTCTGGCTTTTTTCTTTGGGGTCCGGTCGTGGGGCCTGAACTCTGGGCCTGGGCGCTGTCCCTCAGCTCTTCAGCTCAAGGCTAGCGCTCTACGCCTTGAGCCACAGCGCCACTTCTGGCTTTTGCTTATGTGGTACTGAGGAATGGAACCCAGGGCCTCAGGCATGCAAGGCAAGCGCTCTACCACTGAGCCACCTTCCCAGCCCTTTATTATT
>NW_012267410.1:1355745-1389170 GCF_000151885.1 Dipodomys ordii
TTTTGCTTATGTGGTACTGAGGAATGGAACCCAGGGCCTCAGGCATGCAAGGCAAGCGCTCTACCACTGAGCCACCTTCCCAGCCCTTTATTATTATTTTTAAAAGATCTAATGAATGGTAGTAAGTATTCTGTGGACAGCAGTGTGCAGCCGTGCAGCACACAGTAGGTACACATGCACATCAGTGAGGATGCTGGAGAGTGACTGGTTTATGTGAGGGCTGGAAAGAGACAGGAGAAAGCCAACTGCAAAGTCATTGATGAAGTGTTTCTATCCCCTGGTTATAGAAGGTTCTATT
Source organism: Dipodomys ordii (assembly GCF_000151885.1). NCBI lineage: Eukaryota > Metazoa > Chordata > Mammalia > Rodentia > Heteromyidae > Dipodomys > Dipodomys ordii. The sequence goes on from NW_012267410.1 coordinate 1,356,044, forward strand.
TTCTTACCCCTTGGGGATTTTGCATGTACATGTGTGTGTGAGTATGTAGGTTTTGTGTGTGTGTGTGTGTGTGTGTGTGTGTGTGTGTGTGCTGATACTGAGTCTTGAACTTAGGGACTGGGTGCTGTCCCTCAACTGTTTCTCTCAAAGCTGCCCAATCATTGAGAGGTAATTGGATGACGAAGGGCTCTGACTTTATTAATGGGTGGATCCTTTGATGACTTCATCCTATGAGAGCATTTCTGGGGAGTGATAGAAAGGAAGAAGGGGGCTTAGTTGGAAGTGGGCCACTGGAGACATATAGAAAAATATAAGTGGTCCCTAGCCCCTTCCTGTCCCTTTACTTCCATCTACCTTGAGGTGAGCAACTTTGCGGTGTCAATCTCTTCCATCATAATGATTGCCCACAGCAATAGGGCCATGTGCCCAAAGACTGAAATCTCTAAAGCCATGAGCAAAAACGTTTCCCTATTTTCTCTCAGTTATCTGTCACAACGATGAAAGGCTGACTAGCACAGATTTGTAAATTTGACATATCTATCTATATATGTATATAGATACCTAGACACACAAACATGTAGACACAAATATAGACATATATGCAGTTGCTACAGAAGAAAAGTATAGTTTATTCTTTATGGCTAGGCAGAGCAGGTAGCTTGGGAAAGCTGTAGTATGATGGTTACCAGGGGGTGGAAGACTGCCCTTTAGGAAGTGTCTCAGCTCTCCTCTTGGACCAGGAGAGGCTTTGTTAAGAATGTGAGTGGTAGCTATTGACACTGGTATTTCTTAGAGATTTCTCAGCCACACATTCTAGGGTGGTTCTCTGACTCCACTGAGGTTGGGTGTGGTAAGTGCTCTGCCTGGCGAGAAGCTAGCTGACATTGAGAATGATGATTAGAGTTAGTGGAGGCAGTCTTTCCTCTCACCTCCCTTGGCATTGGAGGTGGAATCTCCTGGTCTCTCATTCATCCCTACATGAAGACGGTGAGGAGAGCAGCCCCAGGGAATCTGCCGTGAGCATGCAGTGTGAGCCCCCAATGAGTCTTTATCACAGTGCGGGATGCATGGTGAATACAATCATCACCTTCTCCTGAGGGGTCAGCAAGCTTGACTTGGGGTTTGGGTCAAATCTCTGCCGATGACTCAAGCAGCACAGCATTCACCGAGTAAGGTGTGCAAACGAAACCTTCCAAGGAACCACCAGGAGCATTCATGTGGTCTCAGGGGATGACATACTGGGGAGCAGCTAGCTGGCCTTCAGTTCTTCTGTACCACTAAGATAGGCTCATGTGGTTGAAACAGTGTCCTCTGTCCTACTTCAGCCTGATATGACAAAGTACTCTAGACCAACTGGCCTTAAAAATAATATGAATTTCTTTTAACAGTTCTGAAAGAGGGAAGTCAGAAGTCAGGTGTCTGTTCAGCTGCCTTCTAATAATCTAGGTTCTCTTTCAGGATGCAGGCAGCCTTCTCTGTGCTTTTCCTACATGGATAAAGAGAGCTCTCTGAGTGCCATAATGTGTGATGTGTGTGTGTGTGTGTGTGTGTGTGTGTGTGTGTGTGTGTGTGTGAGTGTACTGGGATTTGAACTCAGGGCCTCAAGCTTTTGCTTGGCTTTTTTGCTCAAGCATGGCATTCCTCCACTTAAACCACACTTTTTCCACTTCTGGCTCTTTGCTGCTTAATTGGACATAGAGTCTTGCAGATTTTTTCTGTCTAGGATGGTTTTGAACTATGATCCTCAGATCTCAGCCTCCTGAGTAGTTAAGATTATAGATGGGAACCACCAAAGCTGGTATAAGGGCACTAATCCTGTTTGTGAGGACTCCGATTTCATAACCTAATTACCTCCCTCATCTCCTAATAGATGGGGTTGAGAATCTCAACATGCAAGTTGCTGAGACCCATGAACACTCAGACCATTGCAGTCTCTAAGGCTCCTTCTAGTCTCATTCCATGACAGCCACAGCCACCACTGCAGAGTTGACCATGAGAGCCTGTATGCACCTTGACCATGATGGAGCATTTGGAGAACACTGGCTATATAATGGTGCCTTCTTCCTTCTTGTAAATGGGGTAAGATCATTCCCCTGTCTTGAGAGTACTCAGAGTTATTAGATGTCCCCACTAAGCTTCATGGATAAGCCCCTGGAAAGTAACCCACAGACCTTGAGGAAAGCTGCAAGCGTGTTTCTGGCTTTTGAATAGCTACTCCTGAACATCAGCTGTTTATTGTTTCACTTGCTTATGTGAGCAGATCTGTTTGGCTGATTGCATCCCAAAGCTGCTTCGCAGAAAACCATTTTGTGGTGTCATAAGCCCAAGGGTGGAGTGTGGCTACTGTGTATCACAAGAAGCCAGGCTTGAGGAGCACTGCTCCCTCCCTTCACCCTCAAGGCAGCATTTCCTCTAGCAAACGCTCTGTGATACACACACTGCCTCCCCACCAAATTATCCCATCCCCGCAGGATTCCTTCAAATACTGAAGGATTACTGAGTGCCTCTCTGCAGGGCTCTGCATCAGTGGTAGATTCAGAGCTGCACAGGTTGAAGAGGAGACAGGTTTTTAGTAGAACAACGAAACCAAGAATGGGCCAGTTCAATGATATTGCCAGTGCAGAGACCATAGCCCCAAAGCCATAGAGGTCAAGGGAGGTTCCCCTTTATGTGCAAGTTCTCATAGTGTGTACTCATGGCCCCCAGCCCCTTGTGCTTCCTTCCTGGATATCTCCCCTACCACCTCCTTGCACAGATTCCATATCTTTCCATTAGACCCTTCCCTGGAGTTTCCGACCTGTAGTTTTTCTCCCTGTCAATGGCACACAGTCCACTGTCTCTCAGAATAACAAGATCACACATAGATCAAGCACTTACTGTGCAGGTTTTACTTGCATTTACACATTTTTTTTTGCATGAGTCCTGTTAGCATTTCTGTCTTACACAAGTGTCACAAGGCTCATGAGTGGCAGAACTTGAATTTCATCTTTAACCTTTGTCATGGGCCTGGACTCTCCATCACCCTCCACCCCAACCCCCCCGGATGGCCCTTGGCACTCAGAGTTATACAGAAGACCAAACTCTTCCTCCTCCTCTCCAGCCTATCAAAGACTTTCTTATCTTTCGGACTGCCTTTTCTATAAAGTGTGTCTTTACCCTCCCAGGACTGAGGCTGAAGATCTTTGAGTCACTGTGGTCTCTTCCCTCTGCCTCTCTCTACCTGTGACTATTTTCCTCTCACCGTCTTCTGCATCATGATTGAAGCTCCTAAATGGTTCAGTTCCAGCCTTGCTTTCCTCCCAATGATCCCACAGATAGTTAATATTCACTATCTAAACTCAGGTCTTATGGGCTCCTGCTTGATGCAACACTTTATGCCTTCCTAATGAAAATCACAAATCCTATGTCCAGCATATCTCCTGAGATCCTTCTTCTAAGTTGCACAGCTCTCCAGGAGAAATTTTCAGAGACATCTGACACCAAGGTGCTCCCGACTATACCTAATCTTCTACTCCAAAGTCATCCCACCACACCTGCTTGTCCTTCCTTCTTTTAGTAGTAGAATCCCAGAGGACTAGGTAGGCACAAGGTAAGCCTTTCCATTTCCTCTGCACCTAGCTATAATCATGTGACCTAGTTCTATAAAAAAGATATGAGAGTGGCTTGCTGGCCACAAATTTAAAGAGGTTTGGGGATATAGCCTAGTGGTAGAGCACTTCTGTAGCATTCACAAAGACCTGGGTTTGACTTCCAGGAACACACGCACACACACACACACACAATTCAGTCATCTCATCTTTTTCCCTGTAGTATAATAAGACTTTGTCTATTCCCTTCCCCATCTCCAGCTCTCTCCTTTCAGTTAATAACATTTTGTATCTGGAGCTAATTCAACCAGAAAGCCAAGTGCTACTGGCTACTTCTCTTTTCCCTCACTTTCTCCCTCCAGTCTGTTCTGGCAATTGACTTGTAAATAGTTCTAATTCCTAAAGGGTTCCTTTTTTTCTTCCCCTTATTGCCTCATCCCTACACACTTGTGTTTTCCTACCAAGTTGTTGGGTCATGGGTCTTTCTTCAGTCTACCCTCCCTAGAGAACTGTTCTAGCCAGTACCTTTGAGTCATGACATGCCTTTGCTCCCATTTTCTCAATGACTATATCCCTATTCCATGGCATCTCACCTGGTCTCTTCAACAAACAAGCTTGGGACAGTGAAAACTCGGTCATACATTTCATGAGTCCTAAAAGACTTATCAGCTATCTGCAATTCACAGATTTTGCCCTGATTGTTTAAGTTTAATGGCAGACAGTGTTTAACTCCACTGTGGAGAAACATTACTGAGCCAAGTGGGGAAATATGAAAACTTGTGATTATTAGATGACAGTATGCAATTTTTGCTCATTTTTGAGGTTTTAAAAATGAGATTGGTATATGTTTCAAAGGAGTATTTCTGGGCTGAGAATGTGGCTTACTGGTAGAGTGCTTGCCTAGCATGCATGAAGCCCTGGGTTCAATTCCTCAGTACCACATACACAAGAAAAGCTAAAAGTGGTGCTGTGGCTCAAGTGGTAGAGCACAAAAGCTCAGGGATAGCACCCAAGAAAGAGATGGAGCACTAGGACTGGCAACAAAAAGGAGTATTTCTTTTCTTTGAAAGTTACCTTTGTATGGAGAAGGGAAGCAATGGAAAAACTCACATGCAACAAGATGGGCTGTACATCCATGACTAGTGGACCTGGGCAATGTGTAGGAAGAGATTCATGATATCATTCTATTGTGAGTATTTGCATATTTCTATAGCAAGATTCCAGTAATTCCAAAATAAAGCAAAATACATGTTCATGCTTATGTAATCAAGATCCTTCAAGCAAGGTCTGGCATGCTATCACAGCTTTCCTGGGACCTTCCTCCTTGCTTTCTGGTGTTCCTATCATTCTCTCTACCCATCTAGATCTGCAGCCTTGCTAGGCCCTGGGTGCTGCCCGGGAATGGCATAGGTTGTGGTTTGCTAGAACTAGTCTTTGGCTGCCTATTCCCCATTCACACTCGCTCTGTGACCTCAATAGACTTGGTCTTTTCATGACTCACCACTACCACCACTGTCTTATCACATTGCCAGAGAGGAAACCACCTTTGCCTACTCTGTCCTAGCCCCTGTCATGGCCCCTCTAACAAAAGGATTCAGACACTATTGATGTAGCACCACTGGTCACTACACAAGCACTGGTGGCTGAAGGTAGTGTACAAGTAGGCCATGGGCAAAGCTAAAAACAAGATCCACTTTCCAGAGACATGCCCAGCTATGACTCTTTCAACATCAGCAGCTCCTTTCTCTAGGTTCATACATAAGTTTGATGAAGTAGATAATGGGGAATATGCCTTGTAAAAAAGAATAAAGAAATAAACAAACAAATAATCTTTTTGGTCATCTGATCTACCACTAGTCTATAATTGAGAACAGTAATCATCTCATAAGTAATTCTATCCTTAAACTGTGGTATCCATAACTAATGCCACATGCAGTGGAAGGAAGAGGTAAGAGGCAGACATAGTTGCTCACTCTCATAACCCCGGCTACTCAAGAGGCAGAGTTTAGGAAAGCTGCAGTTAGACATCTTAACGGAATAGCTGGGTATGGTGGAGCACATCTGTAATCTCAGCTATGATAGATATGTTAAGCAAAAGGATTGTGATCTGAGGCTTGCCTGAGAAAAAAGCATGAGGTCCTAACTGAAAAATAATTAAAGTAAGACAAACAAAAAACAGATCACAGATAAAGTGGTGGGATGCACATGTCTACAAAACAAGGCCCTGAGTTAAAACCATAGCACTTTCAAAAAAGAAAAGAAAATGAAGAGGTGAATATTTATAAATTATAAAATAATGGTCAATACAAATGCTGCTTTGTTTAATCTTTCTGCAGTTCTGTAAGGCATTTCTCATTTTCTCCGTTTTATAGATGAGCAAGTAGAGACTGAAAAAGCTGGTTACATAACTTGTACAAGATCATTAAAAAAAGCAAAGTTGAGGCCCTTCAGGGCTTTGAATCTAGATTTAGCTGAGTTCAGATTTAAATCTGGTAGGAAGAGAATAGCACACTATAAGTGTAACTGGGATAAAATCCATTGCTCAAGTCAAATAATGGTTTTTAGGCAGAAGCCTATTTGCACAAAAAGTTAACTCTGAGAATTTACTTTCTTTCATGCTTTTTCTCCTATTATTTTTTCCTAAGCTTCAGTGTCTATTATGCCTTATCTGATAGAGGCATCAACAATCCAGAAATGAAGGAGAAATTAGGGAAGAATAATTAACAACCTTTCATGCTATATTCATTAGATTTTTCTTTTACAGTAGAATGGACACTCCCAATTTATAATTCATATTGAACTTGACTTCCAAGACCCTTGGGCTTCCTGGGGAGAGGGGCCATAGATAGAAAGCACTTTTAAAGAATATTTGGGGTTTAATGGATATTCTGACCTGGGATGTCCCTCTGAAAGAGATCATCAGGTTGAACTAGATCCAAATGAGCAAGGACATGAGGGGGGGTATGAATTTGTGTGTGTGTGTGTGTGTGTGTGTGTGTGTGTGTGTGAATGTGTATGTGTATGTGTATACTGGTACTAGGCTTTGAATGCAGGACCTGAGTACTGTCCCTTAGCTTTTTCACTCAAGGGTGGCACTCTATTACTTGAGCCACAACTCCACTTCCAGTCTTTTTTTTTTCTTTTTGGTGATTAATTGGAGATAGAGTCTCACAGACTTTCCTGCTTAGGCCAGCTTTGAAATATGGTCCTCATATCTCAGTCTCCTGAGTAGCTAAGATTACAGGTATGAGCTACTGCCAACCACCTCCCTTGCAAGAATGATAAATTAATTTCCTACCTGAAGCAGCTGCTTGTGTTCTTACTTTACCTTCAGCCAGTAGCTTGTGTAGCCTAGCTTCTGTTAGGGATGGAAGCAATCCTGAATGACTCAATACATCACTGATTTCCCACAAAAGAGATGCCTCTTTCATGAAAGAGGTGGAATTAGGCCACTCTCTGAGAGCTATAGAGCACTATTGTTACATTGCAAAACAGATATACAAAAAACAGATCTCACTGGGAAGCAACTTCCCAGCTTGGAAAGAAGAGAGGGGGAGGAGAGAGAGAGGGAGAGAGAAACAGTGGGGGGGGGGAAGGGAGGGAGGGAAAGAGTGCTTTGAGAACAACCAGGTCTGAAGCCTGCTGGGAGACAGTTTCTTCTTTCCTGAAGGCATTGATTCTGTTATTCTCTATTTACTCTGCCGTTCATATAGCTCTACTTTGTACTGCCCAGAACGCTGCCAGGCCCCTGGGTGGACAGGAGAGGAAGGCCATTGCCCTCACAGTATTTCCAACCTGATGAAAGGCAGGAGTGGTAAATAGAAGCTATGATACTGTACCCCACATGCTTTGTTGGGTACACAGTAAGTGCTGAGTGGAAGCGTGGGATGTTGGGAAGAGAGGATATTACATTGAGCATACTGTTCTGATGCTCAAAAGAATCTCCCAGTGTAACACAGCCAACGTCAACACAATAGATTGTGCACCAAAATTAAAAGCTTTCTTTTGTGCATCAGCATAGGCCACTGGTAACACTAGGAGAAGGCAAATCATGGAAAATATTTGTAAAACATATATCCTACCAGGGATTAATATCTAGCATTTATGAAGAAGTCCTATAGCTCAATAACAACAAAAAAAGTTCTGATTTTTTAAAAAGTAAAGGAGTTGGATAGATATTTCTCACAGGAACATGAGAGGATATTCAATGTCATTAATTAGTAGGGGGAGGAAGGGCAAAACCGCATCAGACTTCATGCCCATTAGAATGACTACCATTTAAAACACGGAGAAAATGGGATGGAAGTGTGACTCCGTGGTACAGCACTAGCCTAGGAAGCAAAATGTCCTGACTTCAAATCCCTGTACCTCCCCGACCATCTTCCTCATTCCATCTTCTCAACAAAGACTATGGTGTTCATGCTTCTATTAGTATTCCAGACTCCTGAGTACACATGAAAATTGCACAGCAATTTCTGTTTATAGAGTTTTAGGCTTTGCTAGCTGACTTTTCCTCCCACACCAGTACCAAAGGCTTCTGAGCCCTGTCATCAAGTATATCAGCACTGATCCTACTTCTTCTTCTCTTCTCTCTTTTTTTTTTTTGGTCAGTCATGGGTTTTGAACTCTGGGCCTGGGCACTGTCCCTGAGCTCTTCAGCTTAAGGTGAGCACTCTACCACTTGAGCCACAGTAGCACTTCCAGTTTTCTATTGGTTTATTTGATAAAAAGAGTCTCACAGACTTTCCTGCCGGGGCTGGCTTTGAACCTTGATTCTCAGATCTCAGCCTCCTGAGTAGCTAGGATTACAGGCATGGCCAATCCCACTTCTTGGTATCCATTTCCTGTGTCAGTTAGTTTGATTGTTGTTCTGGCAAAATACTTGGGGAAATCTACTTAAAGAGGATGAACTTATTTTTGGCTCATAGTTTCAGAGGCTTCATTCATGGATGCGTGGTTCTGATGTTTTGGGGACTGTGATCAAGCCGATCATCATGGAAGGGGAGAGGGTGGCTCAACACACTGAGGATCAGAAGGCAAAGACAGAAAATATATTAAGTATATATTATATATCCTTAAATCCTTTGTCATATACATAAATTGCAACTGTTTTTCCAAGTTCATACCTTGTGGGGTCATTTTTCTTATTAGTTCAAACATGTGAGATTTTGATGAAGTCCAACATGTTGATTTTGTAAGTCTATGGATTATACTTATAAGAAGTACTTACATTAGTTATTGCTGGAAACATGCATTCCTTATTTGAGCCCATGTATTAATACAGAACAGGGTAAAAGCTACTCTGCCCCACTTTGCTTCTCTCCTTTGATCGAGCCATTTTCCCCTGTAGTTTCTTCCTATTGCAGCCACCTTAGGATGCCAGGAAGGACAAGCTATGCCTTATTCTTTTCCTACCATCTTGTGACAAAATGAAAAACTGCCCCAAAGGAAGAAAACATCATGAGCTCAGGACAGACCACCTGCCAGGTGACAGTCCTTTGTCCTTGGTGGAGACAGTAATTTGTCCTCTCCCCTTAAGTGATGACAACTTCTAACAACAATTACTGGAGAATCTCAGATAGCAAAGACATCAGACCCAAGCTAAGACCAGAGCGCTCTCTCCCGGCCCCTAGTTCTCTATTTAAATCTAAGTCATATCTGTACCCCAAAGATAGCTGAAGATTGGCTGAGCTCTGTTTGCCTCCTCCCACAACTTCCCAGGCCCTGTAATAAGTCTCCTTTCTCTGCCCTTCACCAATCACTTTGTTAGATATGTAGGGATGAGTGGCTGGACCGGCCAGTGGAATCCCAGAAGTTTGGGGTCTGAGATCTAAGAGTTTGATTTCAGTTTTTCCAGCCAGCTTGGAGAAAATGGACATTTTAGACATTAGCCACTCATAGTAAGTTGACTCTAGACAGAGAGGAAAGGTAGAATTAGTTCCATATACCTGCTGGAATTACTTTTATTCCAGAGACCCTTTTTAAAAAAATGCTAAATCTCTCCACTTTGGCCAGAAGCAACTATTGAGGTAAGAAATGAAAAATTGGGCTGTCAGGGAGAGGGGCTTAATTGTTGATCTTAGATTTGTCAGGGGTTTAAAGAAACAACCAAAAGATTTAAGAATGTGAGGAAGCCCTCTGAGTCACTTCTGTGATAACTACTCAAGCTGAGGTCTGAAAATTGAGGTTCCAAGACAACCCAGGAAGGAAAGTCCACAAGACCCTTTGTCCAAGTAACCAATAAAAAGCCAGAAGTGGAGCTGTAACTAGAGGTAGAGCGCTAAGACTTATACAAAGAAACTCAGACAGAACCCATACACTGAGTTTAAGCCCCAGTACTGGCTGGCACTCAAAAAAATTCTACTGGTACTGTAGACCTAGGAGATAATGAAGCTAGTAACTGTACCAGGATCAACAGAATTACTCTTGGCAATGTTACTTCATTTCCTCACAGTGGAGATAATCTAGTACCTTCATACAATTCTCTCACATCATTTGTCTTCCATGCTGAGCCATCTGACTTTGGGTCTGAGGAGTGTGTGATCATTGGTTCAAGTCTCCACACCTGCACCTGACAGGAGGCCTGTGATGTCCTTTGCCAATCTAGAGTTCTAAAGATCACAGCTAAACTCTACAAAAAAAAACACAAAACTCCACAACCCTGTATTATTCCTCTGCTTCAGGTCTTTTCTAAGAGTAATTCCTCAGTAAATTGGTATTCCTAATCTCTCTCTGAGGGTTAAGGTCTAGGAACCCTCAATTTAGAGGTATCAGGATCTGGGGCTGAGTGGCTTGTTTCATCTCCATGTATGAAGGCTGATTATATAACAATTTTGGCTAGATACAGGTGGATCATGCCTGAAATACTAGCTATTTAGGAGGCTGAGATCAGAGGATTGAGGCTCAAAGACAGCCAAGGCAGGAAAGCCCATTAAGAACCAACAAAAAGGTAGGAGTGGTGCTGGACTTGAGCAAATAAGCTCAGGAACACTGCCCAGGACCTGAGTTCAGGTGCTCATATTGGCAGACACAAAATTCTACTGGTCCTCCAGACCCAGGAGATACTGAAGCTGGTAGTTTTACCAGGTTTAGTGGACTTCAAATCTTCGTACTGTTAGCTCTCATTATCATGGTTGAAGATATCTAGTACTTCTGCTGGGCGCTGGTGGCTCACGCCTGTAATCCTAGCTACTCAGGAGGCTGAGATCTGAGGATCGCGGTTCAAAGCCAGCCCGGGCAGGAGAGACCGTGAGACTCCTATCTCCAATAAACCACCAGAAAACCGGAAGTGGCGCTATAGCTTAAGTGGTAGAGCGCTCGCCTTGAGCTGAAGAGCTGAGGGACAGCGCCCAGGCCCAGAGTTCAAGCCCCCGACTGAAAAAAAAAAAAAAAAAAGAAGAAGAAGATATCTAGTACTTCTATTTGTTTACTTCCATCCTATTCTCTTACATTTAGTTTGTCTTCATGCTGAGCCATCTGACTTTGGGTCAGAGTGGTGTGTGATAATTGGTTCAAGTGTCCACACCTGTGCAGAGTTACCAGGGGATCTGTTATGTTTGCCAATCAAGAGTTCACACCTAAACAATGTTCTTCTGCACTCTTCCCTCTCAATCCTTCCTCCCTTAAGACCTTTCCTGAGTATTTCATTTGTAAAATTAGTATATCCTAATCTTCTCAAAGCTGAGGGTAGGAACACTAAACAAAGATTTATCAGCACCAGGCAGGAAAGTCTAGGATTATCTTTAGTTTCCAGTAACTAACCATCAAAAGCTGGAAATGGAGCTGTTGCTCAAGTGGTAGAGCAATAGCATTGAGCACAAAAGCTCAGGGACAGTGCTCAGGCCATGAGTTCAAGCTCTAGTACTGGCTAAGCGCCCATACTCAGGAGGCTGAAAGCTGAGGGTTGTAGTTCAGAATCAGTCTGGCAGGAAAGTCCAAAAGACTCTTAGCCCCAGTTAAGCATGAAAAACAAAAAAACAAAAACAAAACAAACAAAAGCAGAGATGTGGCTCAAGTGGTAGAGCACTAGCCTTGAGCAAAACAGCTCAGGAACAGCGCCCAGGCCCTGAGTTCAAGTGCCAGGACTGGCAATGCTCCAGGATCAGGAAAAATAAAGCCAGGAATGATGCTGTGACTGGAGGTATATAGTGTTAGCCTTCAGAAACAAGCTTAGGGATAGTGCCCATGCTATGAGTTGGGCCCCAATACAGGTGTGTGTGTGTGTGTGTGTGTGTGTGTGTGTGTGCACGCATGCACGCACGCACACGCACACACACACAAACGTACTGGCACCAAGAATGTAGGAGTTACAGAGGCTGGTGGTTGTTCCCAGTTTAGTGGACTCCAAATCTTGGTGCTTTTAGCTCTCACTTTGTCATGGTTGAGGACAACTTGTACTTCATCCTATTCCCTCATAGCCAATCTGTCTTCTGTGCTGAACCACCTGTCTTTTGTTCAGAGTAGCATGCAATAATTGATTCAAGTGTTCACACCCATGCCAAGTTACAAGAGTTCTGCCATATTGTTTGCCAATCTAGAGTTCTCTGGAAAATCATAGCTTAATTATGTTCTTCATCTAATCTCTTCCTCTCAATCTTACTTCCCTTAAGATTTTTCTCCTAAGAGTACTTCCTCTGTAAACTTGGTACTCCATAATATTTTCTAAGTCTCAGGATCTAGGAAACCTAATATTGCTGCCCAGAGAGAAATGACATTTATGCATACAATCAGAATACCATACTCAGAGCAGTAATGGGGAGGAAGGGTGGGCAGGGCTAAAGGTCCATTCAAAACCTCTAGGACCCTCAGACTTGGGGCTGGTGGCAGGGGTTGGACAATGTCTTAAATACCTCTTCCCTCTCAGCAGAGATTCCAGAAGGTTGTGACCTGTACATGTCCATTATTCTATTTGTCATGGTTGGCGTGAGGGGGTCTGAAAGTCTGAAGGCTATCATTCCACTAGAGTGACTGCATGGTAGCGACTCAGAACATTTCCCTAGCAATGCTCTCGCTTCAGCCCCATTGTAAGATTGAAAGGATCCATCACATCCATCCCAGGGCACCACGCAGAGGCCGGCAGGCACAGGAGAAAGATTATTACAAGGTTTATCAGAGCAGCCATATTTGCCCCGGAGAGAGAGCACATGGTGACCTCCGCTATCTAGGTAGCAGCAGGGTCTGGGGGATAGGGAAGTGAGGTAGATGGGAGTTCAGATGGGTCTGGGCAGAGAGAAGGAGGGGCCAGCTGTGTGATGGGAACTCCAGGGCAGGGAGGAGCTCAGGTTTGGGTGGAGCTGAGGACCAATGGTGGAAATAATGCTTACAAAGATGAGTCCTAATAAGTGAGCTAAAGAGACTTCTCTGAAGAGGAAAGAAGGATGGCCAATAGACACATGAAGAAATGCTCAACCTCCCTAGCCATAAAAGAAATGCAAATCAAAACAACATCGAGATACCACCTCACCCCAGTTAGAATGGCTATAATCAAGAACTCTAATAACAACAGATACTGGAGGGGATGTGGCCAAAAGGGAACCTTACTGCACTGTTGCTGGGAGTGTAAACTTGTTCAACCACTTTGGAAAGCAGTAGGGAGGTTCCTCAAAAGACTCCACACAGAGCTCCCCTATGACCCAGCAATCCCACTTTTGGGTATTTACCCAAATGATCACAAACAAGGCCATACTAAAGCTACCAGCACTACTATGTTTATCTCAGCATTATTCACCATAGTTAAGATATGAGACCAAACCAGACTCCCCTCAGTAGATGAATGGATCAAGAACATGTAGTGTACATATAGACAATAGAATTTTATGCCTCCATCAGAAAGAATGACACTGCCCCACTTGTTAGGAAATGGAAAGACTTGGAAAAAATTATATTAAGTGAAGTAAGCCAGGCCCAAAGAAACATAGGTTCCATGATTTCCCTTATTTGCAATAACTAGTTTATGTCTAGGACAAGCTGAAAAGGTCAAAAGCTATGTACATATGACCATATAAGATGATTTTATCTTTGTTGCTGTTGTCTTTAAATGTACTTATAATGTACTGTGTGATCTTTTTTGTTTCTTTTATATGTTCTTCCCCCTATGGTATAACCCCTATTGTCACTGTATTTGATTCTGGTGCCCTACATCTTGTATATACATTTTTCTAATTTGGGGAGGAGAAGGGAAATAACAAAATGCTGAAATAAGGATACAGGTTGACCCATTGTAACTATGAGATATACATGACACTCTATTGAAATGAACTTTACAGCTTGGGGTGAGGGAGAGAGGGAAAAGTTGGGGAGGTGGGGAGGAAAGGGATGGTAGGGGGAAAACAAAGGAGGGGGTAACAATGTTCATTAGGAAATGTACTCATTACCTTTCTCATGTAACTGTAACCCCTTTGTATAGTATCTTTCCAATAAATATATATGTATATATTAAAAAAGAAGGAAACCTAAACAAAAGAACAGTGTTGGGCATCACTCAATTGCTCCCAGAATTCCTCCAAATCATTGACCAATGTACCTGTGGCCACTGAATTAAAAAATTGCATTTCTGCAGCTCATTTCTGACTCTGTCTGGGCATTCCTAATATAAATATTTTTTGGCAGATGTGTGTGTATGCAAACACCTTCAGGATATTAGTTGTTGTAAAATGAAGAGCTGTTGCTTCTGTTCTCTCTCTGCTGCTACCACTTCTAAGAAAACTGGGTCTTCAAAGTTCTTATCTCAACCAATCCAAACTAAAATATTAACATTCAGAATTAACTCTAAAATTTAGGTTTGAAGGAAGAGGATTTTACACACAATAATTTTAATATATGTCCTTCCTCATAAGTGTAATTTGGATCCAATCCTCTTTTACAATATACAGATATGATAAATGTGTTTTTGTAAATTGTTTTTGTGTAGAGGAACAAATTGAGATTGCTTTCTTCCTGGGTCTTCTTTTAAATAGAAGACTGCTAAAAGCATTTTAGTGAAGGGGAAAACAATTTGGTCTATGTTTGAAATTTTGTGGAAGTTATTTCAAAATGCACATTAGGAAAAAGAAACAAAAGAATCAGCAAGGAACGATGTAAGTAGGAAAGAAAGTTATAGGAAAAAGGAAATGCTTTGTGCTGACGAGGGAATTTATAGAGTAAACTTTGTCTAAGAATTGTGGCAAAATAGGGACAAAAACTGGGAAGCTCAAAAAAAATGGTCATGAAGTATATGAGTTGGTCTTAACAAGTATTTGAGAGATAGAATTTATGGAAGGTTGATGTGTTTGTGATTAAGTTCACTGTAAAATTTTCTAAGGTCATGATTCAATGTACAGATGCCCCCACCTGACCTCTCTTTCTCCTTTCACATGAGAACACGGCAGACCATCCAGGAAAATGCTCCTTCTGGCAATGAGGAACCATTCAAAGCCAAATCACAGGGCTGTTAATCAGCCAAATCTTCACAGAAAACTATTCAGTGACAAATAGTTTGGAGGAAAAGGATTCAGTCTAGATAGGGAAAGTGACAGACTCCCTATGTAGTCATTCATGCCAGCTCTTCCCAAAAGTATCTAAAGCAGAGACATTGTAAAGAAAGGCTGTGACTTCTGACCTCTGCCAGCTTCACAGGTTTCAAATCCTTCTTTAGACCATCTTTTCTGTAAAACCTCCAAATTATATAAGCCCTATGAAGATGATTTTAGAACTCACTTTCTAACACCTCCCCCTTTCCATTAAGATACCTGTCTGCTGCTCATCAGTGCTTGTCTTTTTAATCGGCACATAGGATTTGTGGCAGAGCCCATTTCCCTTGAACTCCTAGAACTGGGGCTTTTTGCTGTAACATTTCAATTTCACGAAGAATTTGTTTTTCAATATTGGGGTCTCACTCCTTCCAAATGGGTGGCTCTACCACTTGAGCCACACCTCCAGTTACTTTTACCTTTTTTAAAAAAGTTGAGACAGAGTCCTGAACTTTTTGCCTGAGCTAGCCTCAAACCACAATCCTCTTAATTTCCAACTTCTGAGTATCTGGGATTACAGGGCTTGAGCTACCAGACCTGGAGTGCTAAGTAGTTATTAGTGGCTACTAAATTTTGTCAGTTGCTTTTCCTCCATCAGTTCATAGGATTGTATAATGTTTTGCCTTTAGCATATGGATTACATTGTTTTTCATATATCAAACCATCCTTGCATACTTGGAATGATTCCCATTAGTCATGATGTATATATAATACCTTAAAATAAATTGTTGATTTATATTGCATAGTATTTTATAAATGACCCTATACTTATTCTCAGTGTTTAATTTTCCTTTTTATATTGTTCTTGTCTGGCTTCTATATCAGGGTAATAATGACTGTCCCCAAAATAAATTGGAAGTGTCCCTTCCTCCTTTGTTTTCTGAAAGTCCTTAAGTAGAGTTGCTATTTTCTTTAAACTTTTGGTCACACCTGAGAGTGAAACCATCTTGGTCTAAAATTTCTCTTACAAGGTATTATTTTTAAATTAGCATTCAAATTCCTTAATAACGTAGAACTATTCAAATGATCGACAGTAGACATTTGGGATCTGCACATATATAGTTCCAAGGAGACCACCATTGAGGAAAAACTGAATGCTGAGGATGAAGGGAGTTCAGTACTCTAAAATCAATTAAATTTACCTGTGCTATATGTTCAGGAGGTCTGAGCATCCATAAATTGAACCCATATGGAACACAACATTACTGCTGTACACATTAATGCTGCTTTCCAAAATCTAGATCTTATTTCAGGTTTTTCATCTTAAATACTGAGGATACTTACCATTTCCCCCCACAACACTGCCCAATGGTAAATGTTAAAGACATGCTGCTTTTCAACAAACTTAAACTTCTACTTTGTCATTTAAATTAAAGCTGGGTACCAGTGGCTCATATCTGCAATTCTAACAATTCAGAAGGCTCAGATCTGAGGATTATGGTTCAAAACCAGCCCAGGCAAATAAATCTGAGAGACTCCAGTTAACCAGCAAAAAGTCAAAAGTAGAGACGTGGCTCAAATGGTAGAGTACCAACCTCGAGCAAAAAAGTTAAAGAATAGTGCCCAGGCCCTGAGTTCAAGTCTGAATACTGTCACCAAAAACAAAAATTCAATAAATGATTAATTAATTAAACATATTTACTTTTACTCTGCTTTTTGAGCACCATTTTCTTTGGGGGAGGCAGATTTTCACAAAATTAAGGAAACACTCAGCACAACTAAAGATACAGTGGTTTAAACATAACAGACAACACAGCACTGCCAAGAGCTCTCTGTATCAACTGAGCTGAGTAATTAATGAACACATGAGAATGCACTCAGAAATCCAATGTATATAAGAAGAGTGAGGGAAGGGGTGGGTAGGGTAGGAATGGATGAGAATGTTGACCGGGGTGACATTGATCAAGATATTGTATTCATAAACTGCTTTGTTAAATAGCAGCTCCTTTGTACAACTACTTTAAGATAATAATAAACAGAAATTGAAAAAATAAAGAAATTGATTTATTTAAATTTTATCTTTTGACCATATTTGGCCCAAACTGGATGTAATAAATCTGGGTGTGTGTGGGGTTTTCCATAGCAGGACAGTGGTGGCCTGTGTTATTGGAGGAATTTGTCTAGGATGTGGGATTGACTGCAAGAGCTATAGTAAGGTACTGATGTGTTTCTGTCCTCTCTTTGTGGGCTTTGTTAGATGTTTGTCAGGTTTTAAAGTCCTTTTTTTTAAGAATCTGCTTTTTGTTTCAGTGATTTATTATTATTATTGTTATTATTATTATTATTGTCGGTCATGGGGCCTGAACTCTAGGCCTGGGCGCTGTCCCTCAGATCTTCAGATCAAGGCTAGAGCTCTACCCCTTGAGCCACAGCACCACTTCCAGCTTTTTCTGTTTATGTGGTGCTGAGGAATTTAACCCAGGGCCTCATACATGCAAGGCAGTCACTGTACCACTGAGCCACCTTCCTAGCCCCTATTTCAGTGATTTTTTTCTCAAAAATATTTCTGTTACCAAATTCATAGATGGCTTGTTACATAGGCATGAATTATGAGCCTTGAACTTACTTAGCAAGCACTCTACCACCAGGTCTCCCTGCCTTTTTTGCTTTTGTTATTTTCAATCTTGTACTTTTTTGGTCTTGGTGGTCTCAGACTGCAGTCCTTCGATCTATGCCTCTCATAGGGCTGGTTTTACAGGTGTGAGCCACCACAACAGGCTAGATTTTTGAAGAAGGGTCTAATTAACTTTTTGCCCTGAGGGGCTCCAAATAGCTGTCTTATCTCTGTCTATTAAATTGTGGGGATTACAGGTGTGATACACCATTTCCAGCCCAATTATATCTTTTTCACTTCTTTCCTTCTGTTTGCTTAAGGATTCTTTTTTGTTTGTTTGTTTGTTTTTTATTTTGGGTCCGGTCGTGGGCCTGAACTCTGAGCCTGGGCGCTGTCCCTCAGCTCTTCAGCTCAAGGCTAGCACTCTACCACTTGAGCCACAGCTCCACTCAAAGGCAAGCGCTTTACCACTGAGCCACCTTCCCAGCCCCAAAGGATTCTTTTTTTTTTTCTTCCTCTTTCTTCAATTTCTTGAAACATTTTCACCTTTCCTAAGGTAGTCATTTCATGTTATAGTTTCCCCTTGCAGCAGGAATTTAATTATGTTCATAAATTCTGATATGTTGTATTTTTATTTTGATTCAATTTAATGTGCTTTTTATTTCTCATCAGACTTCTGTTTATGACTTTCAAATTATTTAGAAATGTCCTGTTTCATTTTCCAGGGGTGGAATATTTTCTCATCATTTTTTTTTGTTTGTTTGATTCCATCTAGTCACAGGATAATGTCTGTAAGTTCTCAGTTCCCTCTAGTTTATTGAGATTTATTTCAGGACACGGCAGGGTCAGTTTTGACACGTGGCCCGTGAGTCCTTGAAGAGAAATGTGTATCCTGCTGTTGTTTGATGGAGTATGTTTTTGTTTTTTTAAATGTTGATTTCTAAATAACACTTGTTTAATGATGTTATTCAATCTTATGTTCTCATTGCCTTTCTTCTAGTTATTTTGTCTGTTGTTGAGAGTATTGAAGTCTCCAACTGTAATTGTAGATTTGTTAATTTCTCTATCATTTTTGTTCAGCTCTATTTGTTTTGCATGTATACACTGCATGTTTAGTGAATATGTATTTAGGAATGCTGTTTTCTCAGTGTGGGCACCAAGACAACTCTGTACTCAAGGTGATAAAATGAGGGCTTCATTTCAAATGGTCTTAGTCCTTTGGAAGGCCCCAAAACTTGGTGGCAGTTAAGGGGAAAAGTTCTTTCTTTCCCTATATCTTTTTTGTTCAGAAAAAAAATCTGTTAGCTATGTAGAGTGGGGTTTTTTGATTGTTTGTTTTGTCAGTCCTAGGGCTTGAACTCTGGGCCTGGTCACTCTTCCTCAGTTTCTTTTGCTCAAGGGTAGCACTCTACCACTTTACCACTTGAGTCACAGTGCCAATTCTGCCTTTTTTGGTAGTTTATTGGAGAGAAGAGTCTCTTCTTTTCTGCCTAGGTTGGCTTCAAACTGTGATCCTCAGATCTCTGCCTCCTGAGTAGCTAGGATTACAGGCGTGAGCCATTGGCACCCAGTTAGTGTTTTTAAAAAGTGTGTTCTTTTCAAGGGTGTTTACAAAGTCTCGTAATTTTCTAAGAATGTCTTTATTTCACTTTTTTAATGAGATATTTTCACTAGGTATATAATTCAATGAGAGTTCTTTGAAAGCTTAAAAAATATTGTGCCACATTCTTTGTGTGCGTGTGTGTATACACACAGTTTATGTATTATATGTGTGTATTTATATATGTGTATAATTTATATATGTATATATGTGTATGTGATATATATATATATATATATATATATATATATATATATATATATGTTCTAGACTGGCATGACCTTTCCTCCTCAGGCTGACCTGGAAATGTGATCTTCCCAATCTCAGTTTCCCATGTAGCTTGGGTGTACATCATTGAACCCAGCAATGGGGTAAGAAAGGGGTCTTGGAAACTCAGCCTCTATTGAGGCTGGTGTTCTTGTTCTCAGCCCTTGTTCTCAGCCTCTGAAATGGTTTAGATTACAACTAGTGCCTAGCTGTTATGGTATCTGGTAAGAAATCTGTTTTTCTGTTAATAGGCATCATTTTTTCTCTCTCTTTTCTTTTTCCTTTTCTTTTCTCTCTGCCAGTCCTAGGGCTTGAACTTGGCCCGAGTGCTGTCCCTAAGCCTCTTTGTGCTCAAGGCAGGTATTCTACCACTTAGCCCCAGTGCCACTTCTGGCTTTTTCTGAGTAGTTTATTGGATATAAGAGTCTCATAGGCTTTTCTGCCCAGGCTGGCTTTGAATCATGTTTCTGAGATCTCAGCCTCCTGAGTGGAGTTGGCATCACATTTCAAAGTATTTAGTTTTCAAAGTTTATCAATGATCATCTTGATATATATTTCTTTGAATTTAACATCCATAACATCTTAGCTTCTTGATCAATACTCATATGTTTCATCCAAGGAGGGGAATTAGATCTTTTCTTCTAGTTCCACAGGCTCCTTCTATTGTTTTCTTTATTCAGTCTGTCTATGTGTGCGTGAGTGTGTGTGTGTGTGTGTTTCAGATGAGGTAGTTTTCAGTTCTCTGTCTTCAAGTTCACTGATGTGATGCTCGCTCTTCTTCATTCTCCTCTTGATTTTATACATTGTAATCTTATTTCATTTAATGCAGTTATACAGTTTGTTTATTACTTGTATCTTCTCTTCACTGAGATTTTCTGTTTTCATTTGTTTATTTATCCTTGCTCTTGCTCAAACCTTTTTATAATGGCTGCTTTAAAGTCTTGCTCAGATCATTCTATCCCATGTGTCGCTTGTGGCTTTTGTTTTTGTTTTTAAATTTCAGGTTGTGATTTTCCTGGTTCTCTACCTGGGACTGAGTAGTCCCATGGAATCCCACTTGCCTTGAGGAAGCTGCCATTGTTTGATCTGTCACCCCTCCCCCAAGTGGAACAATCACTCTCCTGGCCGATACATCCTCCCACAAGGAAGCCAGATGCTGAGCTGTCAGCTGACTGAAGGTTCTCTATTCTTATTAGGAGACAATTTGTCCAAATGTTCACATGAACTTCCTTCTACTTTGGTGCATGTGTCCTATAAAATTTTTTTCAGACATAATTTTCAGCTTCTACTTTCCAGGATGGATACAGGTCATCATTTCTAATTCCATTTGTCTCCACAGGTAGAGAATGGGGTCTCTTGAGGCTGCATGACAAGGGTATGTGCAGTGAGGTGCCCTGTGCAACCATCAGGAGGGACCTGCTGACATATGAGCTTGGTGTACACTGCCGATGCTGGCCTAGCTGCATCCTACCTCCTTTCTGAGAGTAATGTGGTAATCAACCAGTGCCACAGGTGTGGATAGTGACTCTGAACCTGTAGCAGATGTAGGCCAAAGATGGTGGGGTCCTCCCCTTTGTGCCCATTGCGGTTTCCCATGTAGAGGAAATTCTCGGTAGAGATCAGTGGTTGAGACCCTGTTGAGATCAGTGCTCTGAAATTCTGAGAGCTGAGGTTTGGCTATGGCTTGAGTATATCTCCCAAGGCTTCACTTAATCTCCATTTATTTAATCTCCATTTATACTACTATGGTGTTCAAATATGGTGCTTTTGAGGGGTGATTAGAATAACATGAGGTCATGAAGGTAAAGCCCCAGAGTTGAATGCTCGTAGCTTTATAAGAAGAGGGAGACAAAGTGGTAGACACATGAATAGGTTCTCCATCTCTTATCATGTGATGCATTGTCTTGCGATCAAGTATGACACTACCAGGTACAGGTCCTTGGCATTGAGTCACAATTGAAAGCCAAAATAAGCCTCTTTTCTTTATAAAGTAGGCTGCTTCAGGTAGTTCATTATGGTAATGAGAAACAGACTGATACATTGCCATGAAAGAGACAAAATAAAAGTCAAAGAACTTACTACCATGTTGTTCTTTCAACATTGAAGTCTCTAAATAGGTCTTTCTATTTCTCTCTGCTTTTCAGTCTCCTGTTTGTTAGACATAATTTTAAGGGTTTTTTTAGCTCTGTTTACCAGGAAGGATACAGATAGTAACTTTTTCTGTATCCATCTGGAAGCAGAAATTC
Organism: Dipodomys ordii; assembly: GCF_000151885.1. Taxonomy (NCBI): domain Eukaryota; kingdom Metazoa; phylum Chordata; class Mammalia; order Rodentia; family Heteromyidae; genus Dipodomys; species Dipodomys ordii. The sequence continues at coordinate 1,377,805 of NW_012267410.1, forward strand.
ATACTTCTTTTAAATTGAACTATCTCTGACTTTCATTAGGTATAATCTCTTCCCCCAAACTCCAATTCTGGGACAATATTATAGGTTTCTACCACCTCAATACCCAAGTTAAAAGTAGGTTCTCTTCCCTGTCCTGTATTCTTGATTTGTTCAGAAGGTCATTATTTCTTGAATTCTTTACATGGTTTCCTAACTAGTCTCTACATCGACAGCTCTTTCTCCACAGTCTCTTCTGTCTTGTCACTTGTGGGTGGGTTTATTTATTTTGGACAATTTATCACTGGCCCCTTGGTGATACTCAAATTCCTTATCTTGAGGTTCAAAGCCACCCATCTCATGGGTCATTTTCTCTTTGATGCTGAAATCAAAGGAACCCCCTTTCAGATGCCAAACCTACACTTTACATTTGCCCCTTCTTGTGATTCCAAGCATTGGGGCTTTCACTCAGGGCCTTAATCTCACTTGGTACCTGCACTCAAGAAGAATGCCCTACCACTTGAGCCACAGCTCCAGCTCCACTTCTGTTTTTTTGCTGGTTAGGTGGAGATAAGAGTCTCTTGGATTTGTCTGCCTACCTACAAACCTTGATCTTCAGACCTCATCTTTCTGAGTAGATAGGATTACAGGTGTGAACCTCCAACACTTGGCCCTGAGCTTTCATTCTTGTGATTGGAAAACTCTTCCTACCCATGAAGATCAGGCCCATCCCTTCTAGGAAATCTTCCTTGATTACCCAATCAGAGCTGATGCCTTCTTTCCCTGGACAACCAGAGTTATGTATTTACATTTTTTAAGGGCATTCAGTCCCTGTGGCAGTGTTGAGCCAGATGTGTGGTCCTTGCAGAGTCTCTACTCTTCAGGGCTTCTGAGCTCAGGTCTAGGAGGGAAAGCAGACTCTCCCATGGCTGACAAGATAAGGCTGGCTGGTTTGGGAAAGAGGAGAGGGTTGTGATGCATCTGCTTGCTTCTAGGAGGTACCTCAGTACCAGGAGGTACTACCCTGTCTTGTGTCTCTCTAAAGGTCCAGGGAAAGATGTGGAAGAAATAAAGCCATCATGTCTTGGGGTGATTCTGGAGAATCCAAGTTCCTTTGTCCTAACTACATCTTCCTGATCTTTTGTATGGATGGTGTTTTCTCAGAGGCTGCAGGTGTGTCTCTGAGGTGGGGGTGGTATGAAGAGCCATAAGCCCAGGCTTATGTCTGTTTGCCAGTTACTGGTGGAGTATATTGGACAAATACTTAAATTTGTGGTCCTTGGATTGCTCACCGGCAAGGTAGAGATAACTAATGACAGCACACTAGAGGACAAACACAGAAAACCTCAAACAGTTCACAGAGGAAGACAAAAGTTCGAGGTGACCTTTTTCAATGTTTTCTACCTGAAGGACAGATGATTACTTGGGAGGATCTTGAGGAATACTCCAAATCAGTCTCTTATTTGCTGAAATTTCTCTTAAAGCTTATGTTTCCGGTTACATTTTGGTGCGTGTTTGCATTCTACATCATGATAGAGTTTGTTATATTATGTGGCTAATATTTCCTCTGTAAAAAATATTTACAATGCTGGGCACTGGTGCTCATGCCTGTAATTCTAGCTACTCAAGAGGCTGAGATCTGGGGACCATGGTTCAAAGCCAGCACTGGCAGAAAAGTCTATGAAACTCTTGTCTCCAATAAACTATTCAGAAAAAGCTAGAAGGTGTGGTATGGCTCAAATGGTAGAGCACTAGCTTTGAGCCAAAGAAGCTTAGGGGCAGCACCAAGATCCTGAGTTCAAGGTCTCATACAAAAAAAGTTGTGGTTGTTTTTTTTTTTTTCAAAACACACACTTGTGGTCTAGGAAAAACACTTCTCCATTGTGCCCTTGGCAAAGAGTGGAGTCTCTTGATTGTATAAACACACAGTTTAGTGGAACAGTCCCATGAGCCAAAGAGAGAATACTAGAGCCCACAGCATGCAGAAAGTGTGCATGTCACCCCGCCATGTGGGAGCTGGGTACAGGCCTTGTCCTATCATTTGCTCAGAATCCATAAATGGATGTTCACAATTTGAGTCCCTCTCCTCACTCAGAAATACTTGCCCCATGTTAGATGTGAGGAATATGAGGGATGTACGCATGGAAAGAGAAATCTTGGCTTGGATTTCATGGGCTCTGATCATCAATAAAATAAGGCAAAAAGAGAGCTATAATCTAAGGCATTCTATTACTGTAATTAGAGCTTCGTGCATACAGATCTTTCACACCTTCCTTCCAAAATAATGAAACAGTTTAACATAAATAATGGGGACTGTAGTCTCCTTCGCGTGGCATTCAGTGATTGGGTAATTATGGGAATGACATAGAGTTAATGGATGTTAAGTTCAGAATGTAAGGGAATGAAGACAGAGCAAGAAGAAAGAGAACCACTGTTGTAGCATTGCAATATGAGAAGAACCTTACTGCTCATGTCTTTGTTTTGTAAGAGTACACTGAGACCCACAAGTACAAGTGATTTGCTTCCTCTCTCTTGCTAATCCTTCTATATTGTCTCTGGGAAACTGAATAAGCTAGAATATGCTAAAACGTTGTCCACATGTCAAGTTGGCTATGCTCAGCAAAACCAGGTTGAGAACGCCATTTCTGTGAGCTTAGCTGTGTCAAGCCTGTCACTATGTGTTATGATGTCTGAATGCCAACAGCAAAGCATATTTGAAACTAATTTTGTGTGTGTGTGTATGCCAATACCAGGGTTGAACTCAGGGCCTCATGCTCTAATTTGCCTATTTTTTTTACTCAAGGTTGTTGCTCTACCACTTGAGCCACAGTGCCATTTCAGGTTTTCTGGTAGTTAATTTGAGGTAAGAGTCTCACAGACATTCTTGCCCGGGTTGGCTTTTGAACCAAGATCCTCAGAGTAGCTCCTGAGTAGCTAGGACTGCAGGTATGAACCACAGGTGCATGTTCCTTTTTATTTATTTGTTTGTGTTTAGTTTTTTATTTGCAGTGCTGGGGGAAACCCATCTCGCACATGCTGGGCAAACACTCTATCACTGAGCTGTTACAGCCCTTGAAACCTGTCTTACATCCATTCTTTTCTTTTCTTTTTTTTGTTGTTGGTCATGGGGTATGAACTCTGGGCCTGAGTACTGTCCCTCAGTTTTTCAGCTCAAGGCTAGCGCTCTACCACTTGAGCCACAGCACCAATTCTGGCTTTTTTTTTGCTTATGTGGTACTGAGAAATTGAACCCAGGGCCTCATGCATGCAAGGCAAGCACTTGAAGAAAAGAGTCAAGTGTCTATGGTATAATTAGGAACCAAGTTCTAGGCCATGGGCATATAACTCAGACTTCAGTTGAAATACACAGGTGCTATTTTTCTCCCAATGTGTTGAATACAACACAATCAGCCAAAGCCATCCTGTCCTTCCTTTTTATCTTCTCCTCCCTCTTACAGAAAGGTAGAACCTGAAGCCACTCGAGGCAAGAGTGGTAACTCGTCTCTCACTAATGCCAGAAGGCTTTTCTCCCTTCTTATAGAAAGATAGAAGCTGAGGCCACTGGAGGCAAGGGTGACAACTTGTCTCCCACTAAGGCCAGAAGGGCAGGCGTGGGTATAGTGGGACTCTTGCTCTCTGTACTCTGCCCAGTAATTGCTCAGTAAGACAGGTTCCCAGTCACCACTAGAACCTGGCAGCAGGCAGAAGGAGGGACAAGTACACATGGCAAGTTGCATTCTGCCTGTATTGGGAAGTGGGACTAATCTGGGAAGGAAAGGCAAAGCTAGTTGCCCATCCGGGCAGTCACATGGCAGGAAATGACAGTGCAGCTGGAAATTTCTCTGAAGAAGTAAAATTTTTACCTTTGTATCCAAATAGAGACAAAATACACCACTAAGACACAACTCACTTGCCAAAGATAATGTTCTTAACCCCTAATTCCTGTTGTCCTCCACTGGAATGCAGCTTGATCTCCAAGCTCTTGTTCAACAGAACCATTCAAAGGTCAAGAGAGTGAGGAACACAAGCCCTGGATGTGGCACCTACACCAGAGACAGGGCCCCTTCTTCTGTGGACATCTCTGCCTTCTTGTTGGGGCCACCAATGCAGAGAATTCCCTACCTGGCAACCAGCCTGGTAGGAAATAGGTACAATCAGTACTCTACCAACCTGATATCTCACAGCCATATATATATATCTGGAATGGATTCTCCTTAAAGTGCTTTCATAGGTAAAGTCTAAGTGGATGTCACTACAAGCCCACTGTTCAGCGGGTGGACAGGCTCCACTCTCTCCACCACCCAATGGTAGGGAAAGCTTCATTGTCTCTTTTGCCCAATGTTAGATATGTTCCATTGTCTCTACTGTTCAATGGTTTCTTTCTTCTGCCCAGTGGTAGGCAGGTCCCATTATTTCCACTATCTAATGGTAGTCAGGTTCCATTGTCTCCACTGTCCCATGGCAGGGAAGACCCTATTGTCCATACTACCCAATGGCAGGGCAAGCTTTTCTGTCTCTTCTGCCCAATGGCAGACAGGTTCCATTGTCTCCATTGTCTAATGGCAGGGCAGGCCCTATTGTCTCAACCACCCAAGGCAAGTAGTCCTTAGTCCCTGTAAAACTGGTTCTTCAAGCCAATTTACAGGAAGAAAACCTATTCATTAATAATCTGTATATTCATATCTCTTATAAGCCTTTACAGGATGCCTACTATAATGCAAGAAGCCACAGAAACAAGAACATTTGTTTCTGATTGTATCTTTTCTTGTGTCTTTTTTTAAAAAAGAACCGATAAAAATTAGCACTGTGAAAATATGTTTGAAATGGTAGAAATACTGATGAGGGCATGTTTTTGACTATCCTGTTTATTACTGGCCTCAGACACTCAACTCTGTTTCAAAATTGCCTTACACTTTTGAAAATTTTTGTGGGAACTTATTCATTAATGTTACAGAAGTCTTCATGAAATCTTGCTGGAATTTTGTTGGGAGTATGACTAATGATTGTGTATTTTCCAACACAGAAGGCTCTGTGACTATGGCTTAACTCTGTCTCAACACTTTCTATAAGAAGGCTGTGTCTAATCCAAGTTAAGGAAATGACATAGAACTTGAAAATAAGCCACTGGAGTTCTAGACAAATTATGTTCTTGAGTAGAAAGAGTATAGACCTGTACCCAAGATCTCTTGAGATCATTTAACATGCTGGTTGAATCAGTGAGTTATTTTCCTCTATGCCTCAGTTTCCTCATCCATAAAATGAAGATTATAATAGACACTTGTAAGGTATTGCCTTTGAGCAATGAAAACAATGGACCTTGCCCTGCCACTGGGTCATGGAACAATGGAACCTGTCTTATCACTAGACATGAAGACAAGAAAGCCTGCCCAGCCAATGGGCAGTGGAGACAAAGGGGCCTACCCAATAGAAAACAACCTAGTAGATAAGAGCTCTTTTGTACCTAAGCTCAGTAGAGGCACAATCATTGTGGGTATAGTACTGGCTCACACTTGACATAAAAAGGGCACACAGTTCTGATTACTTTGCTTGAACAACAAATTCAAATTAGAAAAGTAGAGACTTACAACTTTTTGGAATAGCTCATTTTACCATTTAGGTGTGTTCTCAGGCTACCTTTGGGAGATGAGATTCCCTTATTTTCATGTTTGCACTCTATTTTGGTATTTCATTCTGAATTTCAGAGTCCAGAATCAATGATGTAGGTTGGATTACAATCCCGAGATCTTAGAAATTGAGGTGTTGCAAAGTACATAGGAACACAAGTTCAAAGACCAGATTGAAGCAAAATATGAATCATCAAATATCACAGAATCAAATATCACAGAAGAGAGGGGAAACCTCAAACATGAAACAAATATAAAATTCTACAACTTTCTAGTTAAAATTAAACTTTTTTTGTTTTGGTTGGTCGTAGGGCTGGAACTCTGGGCCTGGGTGCTGTCCCTCAGCAATTCAGTTCAAGGCTAGCACTCTACCACTTGAGCCACAGCACCACTTCCGGTTTTCTGAATGGTTTATTGGAAATAAGAGTCTCATGGACTTTCCTGCCTAGGCTGGCTTTGAACCATGATCCTCAGATCTCAGCCTCTTGAGTAGCTAGGATTACAGGTGTGAGCCAGTAGTGCCTGGCAAACAAAATTTTAATAGCTTTCTTTAAAAATAAAAAACCTAAATATCCTTGAACAAGGCTCCAACGCCTGTAAAAAAAAAACACTTTCAGCAAGTTTTCCAATCATCAATGACTTATCAATTTATGCAATACAGCTGAGTTTATCAAAATTTAGGTTCTGTCAGAATCACCTGGAAGACCTGTTAAGACACAGACTGCAGGCTGAAGATAGAGCTTAGTGGTAAAAGTGCTTGCCTGGCATGTGTAGAGTCCTGGGTTCAAACTCCAGCATAACAAAACAAAGTAAAACAAAACACAGACTGATGGATTGCTGGACCTACTTCCAGAGTTTCAGATTTGGTAGAGCTTGGTGGAGCCTAGGATCTGTATTTCTAACAAGTTCTGCGGTGTTGCCATGGCTGCCATTCTGGGGGCCCTATTTTGAGAAGCACTATAATAGTCCATCTCTAGTTTTCAATTTTGTGACCTTATCAGGTATGTGTCTCATTGCTAACCAGTCCATGGTCTTCTGAAGCCCACCTTTCCTGGCTTTCTCCGCCACCCCTTTCTCTGCCTTTCCCTGCTACCCTTCCATTCTTCAAAAGCTGCTGCTCTTTCCTTGAAATTTTACATCATGATCTCTTCCTCTCAGAGGCTTCCTGTATCATTTATACCAGCAGTCTTCCTACCTAGAACTCCCGCTCATGAGCCTCACAGTAGCTGGGTTCACAATCTTGCTCATGACGGTATCCCAAGTGTGCTTGCCATCTACAATGTATTACTCAACATGGGTACCAAAGTATTTCCAACAGATATATCTCACATGCTAACTAGCAACCAGACAGGGATGCATTGGGAGAAAGGAGGCTGGATATCAGGTACTAAAAAACAGATAGGAATAATATATTCTAAAGTTCTATAGCACAGTTGGACCTTGATCCTTCTGTTTATGCTTCTTGCTGTAGTTAGCATGACCAGCACATGCCAGCCCACTATAGTTTATAAAAACCTAGTAGGAAAAAACTAGAAGATGCCAACCACAGAGAAATGTCAACAAGATGGAAATGCTAACTTAATTGGCATATTTTGATCATTAACATATTGTATGGATGTATTAAAGTACATACAATTATTATGTATCAAATGTACACAAAATTTTTAAAAAACAGTTTAACATCAAAGAATGGCATATAAACTAGATTCTTCCCCCCTACATGAAGCAGTATTATCATCCATCTATTTCATATGGCCTCAAGAAACCTTAAGGATCATCCGGGAATCTGCCTGTCAGCCCCTAGGTTGTGTTTATTTCACTTTCTACATCTCAAAGCCACAACCATTACCATTGCCTAGTCCATCTTCCAGTCTCCACCTACATGCATCTCCCATCTGTGCCTCCAATAATCTGGGTACCACACAGCTGTCAACCAAGGCCTCAAGGCCATACCTGCTGTTCATTTTTTTTGTTTTGTCTTTGTTCTCAGTGCAGAGCACCACCCCTCAGCAGGGCCTTGGGTCTTTCTCATAGTCCCTATTCCTTTTCCAGCAGAAGTTAAAGCTCTCCTCTCCAGCCATGCACACCACACATTGCCATCTTATTCCCATCCCCCAGGAAACCTTCCAGTTCCCCCACTAAACAAAACAAGACCGGGTAAGATAGGGCCTCCATTGGGTTCCTGTTGTCCTCTGAATCTGCATACATCTACCACCCTTGTTTGATTAGTCACTTGTATGCTTCTCCATGACAAGACTCATATCTACACAGAACTGGGTCCAAGGTCCTACCAGTAACAAATGGTGAAGGATTTGCCAACTGAATTTAATGGATTAAAATTTATTTTTTTTAAATTTTTTTATTTTTTTGATCCAGTTGTGGGGCCTGAACTCTGGGCCTGGGCGCTGTCCCTCAGCTCTTCAGCTCAAGGCTAGCGCTCTGCCACTTGAGCCACAGCACCACTTCCGGGGTTTTTTTTCTGCTTATGTGGTGCTGAGGAATCGAACCCAGGGCCTCATGCATGCAAGGCAAGCGCTTTATCACTGAGCCACCTTCCCCGCCCCATGGGTTAAAATTGATAAGAAATTCTTTTCTTCGCTGTACTGAAGTTTTAAACTCAAGGGCTTTGAATTTATTAGGCAGGCATTTTTAACGCTTGGGCCACATCTCTAGCCCTTTTGCTGTAGTTGTTTTTGAGATAGCATCTTGATTTTTACCTAGGTTAGTCTGGACCTTGATCTCCCTATTTATACTTCCTGCTGTAGCTATCATGACTGGCACATGCCACCACAAAGCCTTTTTGTTTGACATGAAGGATGTCAAAAACTTTTTGTTCAGGATGGCCTGGAAATATAATCCTCCCAATCTCTGCCTCCCAAGTATCTAGTGGTATGGCCATGAGCCACAGTGCATGGTTCTTAAATAACTTAGGAACTACTTTAAAATAATTACTTTTCTATGTTGATAAGTAATGGTTATGTCTGAGGGCACACCGACTGGACAGACATACAAGAGAATATTCTAGAATTATGGAAATACCCTTTACCTTGTTGTGAGAGGAGATTAAGGGAGGACAGACACAGATAAACATGCATCAGCTGGATAGGAAGAATTGTACATTTTATGGATCTAATACTGTTTTATTGTGAAAATACTGTACAGAGGGGTTAAAATTACATGGATATAATACTTTTAACGAAAGCAAATGTAAGGCTAGGGAGGTAGCTGAATAGTAGAGTATGTGTTCTGCCATGAGTTGCAATTCCCAGCACTATCAAAAACACAAAACAAATAAACCAGCAACAAATTGCAATAAATGTTAAAAATATTGCATAATTCATATGGGATTACAAAAACTAATAGGAGCTAAAATAAGTCACATGGGATGTAATGATAGGACTCAACCAGTGGTGGTCTGAGTGTTCGGAGCTGTCTAAATGCTTATGTTGGTAGTCATTTCCCACAGCAATTGTAATAGGGGTGGGAGCTGCTGGAAATGATTAGCTCCCTATGGGCTTGGTACCCTTATTAAAGAGGCCCAAGGGAACTTCTTTGCCCCTTGTGCCACACAAAGACACAACGGCAGGTGCCATCCAGTGTGTCTGGGAGGGCAGTGAGCCCTCACCAGACTCAGAATCTGCTGATGCTTTGACCTTGCATTTGCCGGGCTCCTCAACTGTGAGCAATGTCTAAGGATTTTTGTTACAAGAGCTGGAATGGACTAATATATGACCAAAGGCATAAAACCTCTTTAAGATGTTATTTTCTAAAGATCCAGAATTTCAAACATAGAAAGTAATACTTCAAATTTTTTAATTCTGAAAATGTTTTAGATTAACTATGCCTTACTTAAAATGTGAGGCATAAGATGTGAGATATTTTTAGGGCAAGAAATAATTTCAAAGTCATTCTACACAAAATTACATTTATTTTAAAGCCTCATTTAACAAATTAGGGAGGTTTGAGTTAATGATGTAGAATTAGATTTCAGCACTTAAAATACTTTATACTATACTAACTACAACTGCTGCTTAGCTGGGCCTACATTCTGCTTTTGTTATTGATGTTGTTGCTGTAGTATTTCCCTTGTGCCAGTACTGGGGCTTGAACTCAAGGTCTATGTGCCACCCCTTAGCTTTTTCAACCAAGATGGACATTCTACAACTTGAGCCACACCTCCCTTTGGCAGAAGTTGATTGGCGGTAAGAATCTCATAGATTTTACTACTGCCTGGGCTGGCTTTTATCTATGAACCTCAGATCTCAGCCTCCTATGTAGCTAGGATTACAGAGACCAGTCACTGGTGCTTGGCTTGCATTGTTTTTAATACCCTTTTCCTTGCACTGTGCAAACAGGGCTCAGAGTGGATTGTACCATGTGGAGGATGCCCTCACAGCCCTGATAAATAAGATGCCCAGCTATAGTGACCTGGTGGGAGAGAAAGTTCCATTCCTGTCATGAAATTTAGGAGTATTGTGAAAATCGAGGCTTACGATTCATTTTCTAATCAATAGGGGAAAAGGAGATGGTTTAGGATCTTTTGTCCTGTGTTTTACTTCTCAAAGAAGGGGTCCAAATGTCCTCTCCTGCTGGGTTCCCTAACAGGCCTGAGGGCTGGGTTGATGCGTTGTTGTAACTGGTTAGCAGTCCCTTGGGCCAGGCAAAAGCGATTTTTAAACACAGTAATTAAAACATTTTCCAGATAGGATGAAAAACACCCAAGGGACGCTGTGTGCCTCCAAAATAATGAGCTCCACACAGCCACTTGGCACTAAACAGAGCCTTACCACACTTCAGATGAAATCCACTGCCTTCAGCTCTTCGAAGGTGCTTTTTCTGACTAAAATAATATCTGTTTTGATTCTGTTTTAGGACAGTTTCTAGTCAGCTTCATTTTCCTTGTTTGTTTGACACTGGCATTTTGACACTCAAAAAAAAATCAAGGGAAAGAAAGCCTATAGGCCTCTAATTCACTAATTTAATGGGGACATGCCATTGTGGACATTGCCGTGGCCATTTTTTGTTTGCTTGTTTGTTTTTGTGGTACTGGGGCTTGAACTCAGGGCCTGGGAGCTGTCCCTTAGTTTGTTTATTACTCAAGGGTGGTACTCTACCACTGGAGTCATAGCTCCACTTCCGACGTTTTGCTGGTTAATTGGAAATAAGTCTCACGGGCTTTACTGCCCAGGCTGGCTTTGAACCTCAATCCTCAGATCCCAACCTCCCTGAGTAGCTAAGGAGGTGTGAGCCACCAACTTGCCAAATGAGAATTCTATCCCTTCAACTGACAGGGTCGCAAAGGCCATACGCACCCCCTCCCTCCCCATCCAGTTTGCCTAAAAGGAGCAAAGCATCGCCAGGGGAGAGGGGGGGAGGCTGTCCGAATGGGGAAACTGAGGCAGCCAACCAGTCACCGGAAACCAAGATCCACGGCAGATGTACTACTTAGTCCTACCCTATCGCTTTTGCGAAGTATCGCCCTAGCAAAGGAAACGATCGGATAAAGTTGCCCCGCACTGGGAGATGAGATGGGGGTGAGACGGGGTGGGGTGGGATGGACGGCTGTCAGAGATGGTGGTGGTGATGGTGGTGATGGTGATGGTGGTGACTGTGACGCTCTGCCGGCTCCTCTCCCGCTTCTCCATTGACTGCCCGTCCTCTCCGCCGTCCCCGCGTGGCCTCTGCCCAGAGAAACAGGATTTGCACCCAAGCCGCACGCACGTCCGCTGGCTCGGGGCTGCGGTGCCCGGCGAGCCGACGCCCCCG
>NW_012267410.1:1389385-1396997 GCF_000151885.1 Dipodomys ordii
GCGCGGCCGCGGCGCCGCCGGCTGCTCCCCGAGCCGCGGCTGCTGGGGACCCGGAGGAGGATGGAGAAGGCGGGGAGAAAGGAGAGGACGGGGGATGGGGGGGAGAGGAGGAGGAAAGGAGGAAGAGGGGAGGCGGTGAGGGGCGGGGGAGGGGCCCGAGGTGCCCGCCACCCGCAGCAGCGCCCCGAACCCTCGCCCTCTTCCCGGGGCGCAATCCTCCCCCGTCCTTCTCCCAGCAAACCTCCCCGGGAGTCGAGGTACCGCCCCCGGGGGCGGGATAGGAAGCCGAGGGAGCGCGGGAGCCAGGGGAGGCAAGTGTGTGTGTGTGTGTGTGTGTGTGTGTGTGCACGCGCGCCATCTTAATCGTATCGGCTCCACCCACCCCCGTGTCCGCGAAAGATCCTTAGGAAACAGCAGACTCCCTGTCGCGTCCAGATCCTCTCCCACAGCCCATACCTCTCTCCTCCAGGCCATCCAACCCATTCTGGAGCGGGAACTGATGCAGTACGCTGAGACCCCGGGCGAGGGCGCAGAGGCACGCCAAGAGGAGGTGGGGCGCGAGCCTTTGGAGAGGGGACGGGTCGCCTACCTGTTCTGTCCCAGCCCCAAGGACCTAGCCCAACTAGGCCAAGGTGGAGGAGTGGGCTGGTGCTGGCTGCCTTGAAGTGGGAGCCTGGCTCTTTACCTGGCTCAGACATGTGCATCCTGGTATAAAGAGTTGGCTTGCTCTTTATTTTACACAATACTTTTATTATGGAATTTACAAAAATAAACAAAATAGCATAATGATCCACAAGAGCTCCTCTCCAGCTTGAAGGATTGTCGACATCCCTCCCCCCCCACCCCCATTCTGTTTGTACCCATCAAAGAGGCGAAGGACTTGTTTTTCCAAAACATAATGATGGTCATTTTGGGGCTTTATAAAATTAAGTTACCTGCCCATAATTTTTTACTTTTCAACAAATGGTCATTATTGCAGGTCTCTGTCGCTTGGCTTTAGTGGGGAGATGAATTTCCATGAATGTGGTGGTAGTGGGCACGGGTTCTGTACAGTCACTCTATGGCTTCAAGGTCCCAGACCTCCTCACAGTTTTGACGATAGCTTCTCACTCCAGAAAAGCACCCAGGTGCAAGATCGAGTTAACTTCCAAAGGTTCCTATCCGATTCTCTCCTAGGCAAGGGTAGAAGTGCAGGTTAGAAATGTGGAGGTAGGTTGGGGTGTTTCTTGCAGCCCCGTGGACTCCTATGGGTGAGGTCTGGAGATTCTGCTGCTCTGGCGCCCACTAGGAGAACCAGGCTTCCTACCAATTTTTTCTTGAAGTTTGAGGAATGAGGAAACTAATGCTAGACTGTTGGGCCTTATTCTGCAGTTGTATCCAGCTATACTCTCAGCTGCACCTCAAGAGAATAGCCTTTTAGAATAAAGACACTTGGGCTGTGCAAAAAGGCACTTGAATCCATGATGTAACTGAACCCCCCATCCCCCCAACCCCCCTTTCCCCCCCTCCCACACCCGGCCCCTTTGGGTTAAGAGGTACCATGGCAGAGAGATCAAGATGAAGGGGTTAATGTAAATACAATCTGCCCATTGGGACTGCCAGGCACGTATGCATGTATAGTTAAGAAGCTCCAAGCTCATGATTCTAACTGGGAGAAACACCATGATTTAAACTCAAACAACCTCCAAACAACCCTCACAGTTCTACTTTGAGCTGACAGAAGGGGCCCATGTGTGCTTTCTGCTGCTGCAGCAGAAGCAGAATGTACTACTTCTGAGAAGACCCCAAATGGTTCTTCTCTTTTTGCAGAGGCTGGGAGGGAGGCACAGAGGCTTATTGTCAGGCCTCCACAGAATCCCTCAGTACCATGGGATTCCTTCCTGTCACAGATCCAGGAAACAATCTCAAAGGGGTTGAAGGGATGTGCTCTCTCTATCCTAAACTGTCTTCTGTTACTGAAACATGTGCCCTCCTCTGTCTTCTATTAGCTGTCCCTCTTGATTTCTCTGTGAGCTTTCCAGTTTAGCTTCTTGCACCTGAGATCCAGACCCATCTTGCATTGGTGATTAGAGCTTTCAGTGTCTGGATGTGTTTGTCAGTCAGTCTATCCAGACCATAAATGGGTTGAGCTGGAATTGTCATCAAGAGTTTCAATAGTCCTCATGAGTTCCACTTACCCTTATCCGGTGATTAAACAATGGATCTAACAGTGCTTGTAAAATGAGCACACTGACAACAAACCATCTCCCAAGTGAACGCAGCCAGCCATGTTACCATTGCTGTGTCCTTAGCCAGCCCAACAGCTAGCACAGGTGATTCAAACAGGTGACTCACCCATCCACCTGTGAAATGGAAAGCAAGGTCTCCTACCTAGTATAGTTCAGGACTTCACTGACCATTTTCTGAAGAGAACCATTATGTAAGCTTCTCATTATCATGGCAAAATACTCAAGAAAATACATTTTCTCAGGCATTTGGAAAGATGATTTGGGGCTCAGGGTTTCAGCAATATCAGCGCATGGTCAGTTGCCTCTGTGGCTTTTGGGCCTATGATGAGGAGCAAGTAGAGAAACAAAGCTGCTCACCTCAGAGTGGTCAGGAAGCAGAGAGAGAGAGGAAGGGGCTAGGGCCCAGAGTTTTCTTCAAGTACACACCCACAATAATCTTAACTTCCTCCAATTAGGTCCCACTGACTAAAAGCCCTACCCCAACAGTGCCATCAGCTGAGGACCAAGCCTTTAGCATATGGGTCTTTGGGAGATGTTTAAGATCCAGAGCATGTCAGTGACTCACATCTGTAATCCCAGCTACTCAGGAAACTGAGATATTAGAATTATGCATCAAAGCCAACTGAGGCCAAAAAAGTCTGTGGCTTTTTCTAACTTTGGCAATTCATATATTTTATGAGTAAAATTCTTTTTTTTTCTTTTTCATTTTTTTATTGTGAAAATACCATACAGAGGGGTTACAATTACATGGGCAAGATAATGAGTACATTTCTTATCAAGCATTGTTGCCTCCTCCTGTTTCCCCTTCCCATCCCTCTCATCCCTTCCCATCTCTCACCCACCCTCTTCCCCCTCCCCCCCAAAGTTGTAAAGTTTGTTTTTCGACATAACGTCTTGTACATCTCATTGTTGCAATGAGTCCACTTGTATCCCTATTTAAACAATTTGTTTTTGCCCTTCCCCTCTACAAATTATACCAACATCAAATACAGTGAAAGCAGGGGTTATACCATAGGGGAGAGACATATAAAGCAACAAAGAAATCATCTTATAAATATGTTAGAAACAACGGTATGAAAGAAAAATCATTTGAATACTTATCTTCAGGTGAGAGTCTTTTATTAACCAGTGAAAAACTGGTAGTGAAGTTATGGCTCAAGTGGTAACAGGAGTAACAATGAACATGAGTGGAAAAACTAAGGGACAGTACTAGGCCATGAGTTCTAGTACTAGCACAACACACACACACACACACACACACTCTCTCTCTCTCTCTCAAATATGATCAGGCCTGCAAATAACCCTCCTTTCTTTTCTCTCCCTACCATCTCATTTCCTCTCCATCCCCATTACTTCCCTCTTTTGAAGACTTTGTCTCACAATTTCAATTTCTGTGTCATAATGTACATACACTGACAGTTTAACATCTTTGGATGTGCTTTGCTGTATCAATTAGGGAAGATATAGGTGAATAAAATCATTTTGTAGAATGAGATAAACAAATGAAATACAGTGTCTACTTCTATTCAAAAGAAAAGTGGCAAATTATAAGTCTTAGTTATACTCAGACCTTCTGATTCTCCTTTTTTTAACCAAAGAGCTCTAGTAATGGGTTAAATCGAAGCCTGACAAAGGACATTATTAGCATCCATTTGTTCTTTGTGGACAATCTGACATTATGATCCAGCTCTGAGAGAAAGAACTCTATAAACTATTAAAATGACAAAGAACTTTCGTCTCCATAAAGAAATAGAGTTTGGTTAGCTAAATGGAAGAGCATACAAATGTAAGAGGACAGCTTGCCGTGATGAATGAGTCCGATGGCTATAAAGATCAACTTACAGAAGATTAATAGAAGGAGAGATGTATAATATCTGGGCTTCCAGCTGTTGAGCAGTGCTAAACTTATTGACATTGAAGATAAGCTCAGATAAAAGAAATTCAGTCCAAATGGAGAGAAAATACTTTAAAATAAGCCTAATGCTAGCAACTAAATTAAGGCAGTAAATATATCTGTGGTTCCGGCTCATTTACTATTATAGAGACTACAGATCATTATAATGAACAGCAGATTATTAACCACAAAGTGCCCTATGCATCATGAGGAATTTAAGCCACTTGCTCTTCCACATCAAAGGAAATCCAGTGTCCCAACAACAAAGAACCTTGTGTGCCCTGGTTGGAAACTGAGAGAATTGAGACTGTCATAAGGAGTTGCTTTATAATATGTAGAGGAGAGATCTGTGTCCCCTCCTCAGTGATGGAGATGAGTTCTCTGATTCAGAATGGCTAAAAACAGCTATGAGACGTTCCAGGGGGAGATGGAAAAAGGCAGACAGGTTCCATTTGGCTCCTTGGGATACTTACACCACCACTCCCAGTCAATGTCCCCTTTTGGAAGATACTCCTCAAAACCAAGCCCACACATGAAGAGCCGCTGGAGAAGTGCTGCTTCCAGATGATTCCAGCACCCAGCCTTCAAGATTAAGCCTTTAGCCATTAAGATTTTTGTTTTCCAGATGATACCTCAAAGATGGTAGAAAGCAGACCGGTAATCCCATGTCCCCGGTTGTCCAAATTCCTGATCCATTGTGCTGTAATAAATAATAGGAATGTCAAACAAAAAGTTAATATAGTCCAGGTAGAATTTACAATGAAAGAAAAAGCTTTTATTCTTACCAGGAATCAGTGGGTAATAAGCTGAATTTCAAACTATACTCTGCCTTTCCGAGCTCTGAGACATTGGGTAGTCTTTGTGTCTATGTCTCCATCTTTAAAAACAAGACAACTTCCTTCACAAGGGTGCTGTGAACAGGGTATCAACATAAAGCTCCAGCCCATGAAGACTCCACGAATGCTGGCCAGTATTCATAGTATCGTGTGACAGAAGCACTTATTCTGTGAATGGTCCAGAAGACTCCTGACCTATGACCGTATCACTAAGTGGTTCCTCTGTGTGTGTGTGTGTGTGTGTTTGTGTGTGTGTGTGTGTGTGTGTGTGTGTGTGTGTGTGTACTAGGGCTTGAACTTGGGCCTTCCACTCTTGCATGGTTTTTTTTGGTTGTTAATTGGAGATGAGAGTCTCATGAAATTTTCTGTCCAGGCTGGTTTTGGACCACAATCCTCACAGTTAATAACAGCCTCCCTTCAATTCAAGTTTTGTAATTTTATTTGGACAATCATCTGCAGGAGGAAATCTACTTCTGTCAGGTCCCTGGCACACACACATACACCACTGCCTAAACTAAACCATTCTCAAATCTTCATGAAGCAGTATTTGCCCTACTATGTGCTATGCATTATGATATTCTGTCATAGCCGATTTTTCAAAATTCACTGAATCAATTTCACAACTTGTTATCAAGTGATGATTTCTTAAGCTCATGAAATAAATAAGTTTATATGGTTTCTGTGATGGTTAATTTCTTTTTTCTATTTTTTTATTAAATTTTATTGTAAAGGTGATGTATAGAGGGGTTGCAGTTACATGAGTAAGATGATGAGTACATTTCTTTTTGAACAGTGTTACCCTCCTCCATCATTTTCTTCCAGTTTTCCTCCTCCTCCTCCCTCCATGTTGTAAAATTCATTTCCAACATAGTGTCTAGTATTACTGTTGAATTGGTTCACCCTTTGTCCTAATGTTTCTATGATTCCCCTTCCTTCCCCAAATCAGATAAACTTATATACAAGACAAAGGGTACAGAAAAAAAGAACAGTGACAACAGGGAATAAACCAAAGGAGAAAAAAAAGAAAAAGTACAATAACTGAAAACAGTACAATAAAAAAACCTCTTATTTCCATGTCTTGGTATTCATTTTATATGGTCATTTATACTTAGCTATTGAGCCACTGATCCTCTCCTAAGAATATCCTCCTTTTTTCTTCATGTGAGAATGCTTAGAGTGCAGTTTAATTAATCATGTCCAAGTATAATTATTTGTAATAACTAGAATATATCTATAGGAGAAGTGGCACTGTGGCTCAAGTGGTAGAGCATTAGCCTTGAGCTGAAGAGCTCAGGGACAGCGCCCAGGCCCAGAGTTCAGGCCCCACAACTGACAAAAAAAAATGAAATAGAATATATCTATAAATCTACTAATTAATCCAATGGATAGTAAAAGACAAATAATTACACTTGGACCTGATAGTTAATTTCTTGTGTTAACTGGATTGACCATCAACAAAGTATTTTGGGTTTGTGTATGTGTGTGTGTGTGTGTGTGTGTGTGTGTGTGTGTATCTGTAGGTGAGTGTGCATGAAGGTGTTTCTGGAAGAGATTAGCATCAACAGAATAAGTAGAGATGATGACTAGTCCCAGTGTCAATGCTCATGTGTATCTTCTAATCCATAGAGGTCCCAAGCTGAACAAATAAATGGAGGAAGGGCAGTTGCATTCTCTGTCCACTTGACCTGGGACATTTTTTTACATTGTCTCCCCTACTTTTTAGAGCTTTGGACTTGGATTGGATCCAAAGTGGTTTCCAGGTTTCCTGATTATATATGGTAGATCATGGGATTTATCAGTCTTCATGGTTGCTCTCTTTGTATGAATCTCTATATATTCTACTATTTCTGTTTCCCATAGAGTCTTGACTAAGACAGATTTCTATCCTAAACATTTTATATTTTACTCTTCTGCTAACTACTTCACATATTCTGTAAATATACCCCTTCTACGAACCTCAACCTACTGTCTTCCCTACACTATCATCAATTCTGAGTTCTGAATCATGGGTCTGTCCTACATAAAGATGCTGGATCCCAGGTGCATCCCTATCATGTCCACAAGCCCTAGCAGCAGTTCTTGTGTGTGTGTGTGTGTATGTGCGTGCACATGTGCACACATGCATGTACATGCACCTGCACACACTGAGGCTTTAACTCAGGGCCTGGTCTCTGTCCCTTACCTTTTTCAGTACTAGGCTGGTGCTTTACCACTTGAGCCACAGCTCCACTTCTGGTGTTTTAGTGGTTAATTGGAGATAAGAGTTCTTTAGATTTGTTTACTCTGGCTGATTTCAATCAATGATCCTCGGATTCAATTTCTTGAGTAGGGAGGATTACAAGCACAAGCCACTCAGACAGTTTTGAGAGATGATGAATTGTCTTGAAATAGGAGGAGCACAAAACTATATTTTACTGCTTATGTTATATGTGTGGGAAGTAGTAGGTTCTCAGATGGTGTATAATTTGATGTTATTGTTGGTGCAGTTCAAGTGTGGGGAAGAGATTTTGTCAGCATCTCTTCTACTGGAGTCTCCAACAAACCTGATCACAGTTGTGAATTTTCACCTGTGTAATAATTCTTTCTTTCTTTCTTTCTTTCTTTCTTTCTTTCTTTCTTTCTTTCTTTCTTTCTTTCTTTCTTTCTTTCTTTCT
>NW_012267410.1:1399277-1404627 GCF_000151885.1 Dipodomys ordii
T
The DNA here is from genome assembly GCF_000151885.1 of Dipodomys ordii. Taxonomy (NCBI): domain Eukaryota; kingdom Metazoa; phylum Chordata; class Mammalia; order Rodentia; family Heteromyidae; genus Dipodomys; species Dipodomys ordii. Next base: position 1,399,279 of record NW_012267410.1, read on the forward strand.
CCCACCACCATTTTCTTTTGTGTGTGTGTGTGTGTGTGTGTGTGTGTGTGTGTGTGTGTGTGTGTGTGTGTGTGTGTGTGTGCCATTCCTGGGGCTTGAACTCAGGGCCTGGCCACTGTATCTGAGTTTTTATGCTCAAGGCTAGCACTCTACCACTTAAGCCACAGGTCCACTTCTGGTCTTTTGGCTAGTTAATTGGATATAAGAGTCTCACAGACTTTCTTGCTCAGGTTGGCTTTGAACCAGGATACTCAGATCTCAGCTTTCTGAGTATCTAGGATTACAGGAATGAGCCACTGCACCATTTCTTTTTGAAGACACTATTTTCCCCTACAATATATGTTTCTGTCATCTTTTTGAGGATTAGGTGGTTTTAGGTCTTATTTCAGTTTCTGCTATTCTATTCCATTTGTCTGTGTGTCTGTGTATCATGCTACTGTGGCTCTAGCTCCATGAGTCTTTGGGCATATGCACAATATTCCCTGTCTCCATTGTACAACAACATCCAACTTTTTCTGGTAATGCAGCATGAGGTACCCCAAATGGCTAAGGATCAACTTCTAATTTAACAGGAGTATTCATTTCCTAGTGACATTGTCATTTTTTTTTGTGGATCTAAGACAGATAATCTCACTTATTCCAGGATCAAAGGCGAGAAGTAGAATTTCCTCCTATGGTTTCTTAGGTATAATGGAGATCAAAGGCATTGTCACTTCTACCTTTTGATTCTCAAATCCATGCACTTGGCTTCTGGGGAAACAGCATCAATCATGTACTTAATCAAGCCACCAACAACTTGGAGAGTCTTGTCTCTCATTTATTGCTATAACTGAGCCTTCAGTAGAGCATTCTAGCTTTCTATTAGTGCTGGTGCTGGTCTTACCTTTATGAACCTCTGTGATTAAAAACATATCCCCTGAAAACAAAAACAAAAACAAAAAAAGTCTCCTATTTGGAGTCAATGTTGTAACAGACACTGTGGTTGTGAATAAAAAAGTCCTAAAACCCCAAGTCTGCAGGTCTGGCAGAGCACCAAGGACAGAGAGGCAAATCCAGACCCATATATAGATTTACCTTTTTGTTGTTATTGTTGGTCATGTGGCCTGAACTCTGGGCCTGGGCACTGTCCCTCAGCAATTCAGCTTAAGGCTAGTGCTCTACCACTTGATCCACAGCACCACTTCCAGATTTTTCTGCTTATGTGGTGCTGAGGAATGGAACCCAGGGCTTCATGCATGCAAGGCAAGCACTTTACCACTGAGCCGCCTTCCCAGCCCAGATTTATCCCTTTTGAAGACTGCTTATGGCTTCCTCCATGATGAAAGAGGCCAGTGCAATGAGCCTCCCAAACAGGAGCAAGTTACTCACCACTCCCTAACTCCACCCAGAGAATGGAAATATAATAGAATCTCAACTATAGGCTTTTGGTAATATCCAGCCCTATATTTAAGAAAAAAGTCTCTTTACTCAGCCTTGTTCTCCAGGACCACTTTGTCATTGTAGAGGGTGGTGAGAGACAAAAGGGCTGAGAGACAGTTCAGGATATGTCATTTTGTACAGGTGATTATACAAAAGGGCCTTACTTCTGACAGACATCTCTTGTGAAGATTTACATGTAATTTGCATTACTTCATGTGTAAATATCTCAAGATCTTAATTCTTTTTGTAAGAATTTCTTGACTCCACTTTTGTTCTTTTAAAAAACAAACAAGCAACAACTTTATCAGCAGCTGCTGTGGTTTCAATGTATCTCCTAAGTTTGTGTGTTGGAAACTCCAATCAGCAGTGTTGGGAGGAGAGACCTTTAAGAGATGACCTTTAAGTCATGAGAGCTTGGCCGGTTCTCATGAATGAACTCATGATGAGGGCAGATAAGCTAGCTTCTTATCAAAAGACTCTGATGGTTACAAAGATAGTTCAGTTCCCATTTGTTCTCTCTTGCTATGTGATGTCTTCCATCCTCATTTCACACCTTGATCTTAGTCTCCCAGCTTCTGGACTATGAGCCAAAAAACTTATATTGTTGACAAATTACCCAGTCTGTGGTGTCCTATCATAGCAGCAAAGAATAGACTAAGATAGCAGGTTGTCTCATAAATCCTGGCTCATGAATCAAGATAAGTCCAGATTTCCTCATCAATACAAGTGGACATCCTGATACATCTTAAGAGTTTGGCCAGAGCTGGGAAGGTGGCTCAGTGGTAGAGCACTTGTCTGACATGCATAAGGCCCTGGGTTTGATTCCTCAGCACCACATAAGCAAAAAGAAAAAAAACCGGAAGTGGCACTGTGGCTCAAGTGGTAGAGCATTAGCCTTGAGCTGAAGAGTTGAGGGACAGCGCCCAGGCCAAGAGTTCAGGCCCCATGACTAGCCCCCCTCCCCCCAAAAAAGACTTTGGCCCACCAGAAGGAGTTTGCTTGTCCACTCATTGAAAAGACATTTCTGTGGGTGCCTTCAGGGTCATCTATCTTTAGCAGCCTAGATCCTAATGATTCAAGTGAGATGAGAAAAGCTGTTCTATCACAGTGTGTCCCACCCTCTCCTAGCCTTCACTACTATAGAGATCCCCAAGGGTTCCTGTACCTCATCTCTTAATTCCCCAGTAAAGGAATATTACACTTTCCTAGAGAAAGCATATAAAAGGGAATTGTGCAGGTTGAACATGAGATATCCATTCTTGTGTTCTCACTTCATTTAGCCTATATATTTTTCCTCTGTGGAATGCCCCTGGCCTTCAAGCATTTTGGCTTCAGTAACTATAAGCCATGGCTGAATCTAGACTCCAAGTAGCTAGTGAATATACTGTTAGTACAGGCTCTTCTGGAAAATATTGCATGCAGGTATGGGAGGCCTAGAGGTATAGTACCTGGGCCTCACTTCAGGGAAGGACTTGGTCCAGCTCTGGAAAAACTTTAAGTAGACGTTATCAACAAGATGAGTAGCAGCATACAAAATCAACATGCAAAAACCGGTATACCCAAAGAGCAGGCTAAAAGAAAGAAGAAATAAGAAAAGGAATCCTATCCACAATAGCCTCAAAAACTGTCTAGGGATAGACTTAACTAAGGTGGTGAAACACTTCTACAAGAAAATGTATAAAATATTGAGGAAGAAAATTACAGAAGATACCAAAAGATATGGAAAGACTTTCTATGTTTGTAGACTGGCAAAATTGTGAAAATGGCTATATTACCAAACAACAATCTACAGACTCAATGAAATCCCCATGAAAATTCCAGTGTCATTCTTCACAGAAATAAAGAAATCAATCCAAAATTCCTATGGAAACCTAAGAGACACAAATTGCCAAAGCAAAAAGTATAACACTGGAAATACCACAATAGTTGAATTCAAGAGCCACAGTATTAAAAACAGCATTGCACTGACATAAAACCAGATACACAGACTAATGGAATAGAAGACACTGAAATAATCCCACACACCTAAAACCACCTAATCCCCAATAAAGAAGACAGGAATAGACTTTGGAGAAAAAAAATAGCCTCTTCAAAAAACAAATGGTGCTGGGAAACTGGATATCCACATGTAGAAGACTGAAACTAGACTCCTACCTTTCATATTGCATACAAATCAATTCCAAATAGATCAAACATCTTAATGTAAGAAACTTTGCAAATACACAAGAAAACACAGGGAAAACACCAGAATATAGATAACATTTTTGTTTTGTTTTGAAATAAGTATAACTGTATTTCTAAGCAATATAATATTGTATGTAGAAAAATCCTAAAAATCTCCAATCCTAAAAATCTTCACATAAAAATTGTATTATTACAAATTTGCCAAGGCTTCAGGATACAGGGGGCAGTGTAATGTGCATTTCTACACATTATCAGGAACAATTTCAAAATGAAGTTAATAGCTATTCACAATCATCTAAATCACAATTACAAAATAGATAATTTTCTCAATAGGACCCCAATTGTTCAGGAAATAAGAGCAAGAACTGACCTAGAGACCAGCCTAATGACTTCATTTCAACAAAATTAGCTCTTTAATTCCCCTGTCTGCAAATAAAGTACTGAGAATAGATATGTGGCTATTGAGTAGGTAGATGCAACTTAGCCCTTAGACATCTCTCTCTAATGGCTGTCTTGTACCCCAAGCTCCATCTCAGCTTCTGTTTCTAGAAGGCCCAGCCTGGGACATGGAGCCAGTGCTTGCTAATATCAATAGCCTTATCATGGCCTATTCCTACAATTTTTTTCTCTTTCAGTCTAGCTCACCACTACCCTCTCTACCTATTCTTTTGTATTAAAGCTGTCTTCTACTAGAGCAAGTAACTGAGGATGAAATCTTTATATATTAAATTGGTACTAATTTCTTTAATGTGTTGCTCTCCTATTTCACCACCACTAATAATGGTGGTTATACCCACCATTATTAGCCTGGATGTTTCCACCACATCCAAGGGGCCTCCAAGTTTCGGTCTTGTCCATGCGTACCTCACTTCCTGTCTGCACTCTGCTTGATCTCTCTGAACATTGTGGGAAGAATGTTTTCCCAATATCAAAATGCTATGCTTCCCCTCCTTGTTGATAGTGTAGGCTTCCCTCCCACTAAATCGATGGTGGTCAACTTCAGAGGGAGTTTCAAATGCCAGGAAAAGGGAGTAGCTGCCTAGGTTTACCTGACAGAAGATATAGATTAATTCCTGGGTGGGAAAGAATTCTTTAAGCTTGATTGCAGTGAGGACGGAACGGTTTGGGTCACAGTTCTACTTTCAGCTTTCTGCTGGTTAACTGGAGATAAGAGTCTCACAGGATTTCCTGACTGTGCTGGCTTCAAATCTTAATCTTCAGATATCAGCCTCCTATGTAGCTATGATTACAAGCATTGAAGGACTAGTACCCAGTTAGGTTTGCCTTTTTACTTCCTTCTATGTTTCAATAGTGCCTCTTTGTACATCTGCCTATAGTAGAAGCAACAGATTTTCCATAGAGAAGACCAAAGGGGATCCTGGGGTTGGGAGGAGGAACTACAGAAGAGAGGGCAGGGTGTGATTCAGGTCCTAGGAAGATGAGTAAACTTGAGGTTGAATTTTCCTCACCCATGCCCATTCCCACCTGAAACTTCCAGGAAGCATTGGAGAAAACAACAGGACCTTGTGGTGCTGTCTTCATCTTTCAGCCACATTTTCATGGATTGCAGATGCCTCATTCCCTTTTACCCTCCTTTGCTCCTTCCCTCTTTCTCTTCCTGTATCCCTCCCCTCCTCTATCCCTCCCTTCCTTTTTCTTCCTTCCTTCCTTCCTTCCTTCCTTCCTTCCTTCCTTCCTTCTTTCCTTCCTTCCTTCCTTCTATCCTTCCTTCCTTCCTTCCTTCCT
>NW_012267410.1:1408047-1472353 GCF_000151885.1 Dipodomys ordii
TATATATATATATATATATATATATATATATATATAGAGAGAGAGAGAGAGAGAGAGAGAGAGAAGAATACAATGATGCTCCATTTTAAATAGAGTCATAAGATATAAGGCTGATGGTGATGGTAATCTAACTAGAACTGTAGCCGTAGGATTTAAAATGAGCCTATAGGACAGATAAAGAAAACAAAACTTGCCATAATCTTAACATCCTCCTCCTCCAACAGCCAGCCAGTAATAGTTAGAGACTCTCTTACCATGTGTTTTCATGTGAAAGGATATTTCATGAAGTTACCATTAGAGAATAAACCCGATTTCAAAATGGATTTTCCATTTACAGTCATAACTGTGTTTCTGTGTAGCTCTAAGCTTCGTAATTATAATTTTAATGACCTCATAATACTCTATCCATTGAGCATATGTTACATAATTTACTTAACTAGTTTCTGTACCATTAGCCACATGTGCATTAAAAAAATAATACTGTAAATAATGTGCCCTGAGCATATTCACATGTACACATTTTCTCTATTCCTTCTTAGAGTATGTTAACAATGTCACTAGGGAAGAACCCGAGAAAGAAAGGGTCTGCTTGCTTTATTATGTGTGTATGTAGGTATGTATGTGTGTGTGTATATATATGTATGTTATGTGTGTATGTAGGTATGTATGTGTGTGTGTATATATATGTATGTATTTTAGGAAGAGAGCAGTTTAATAAATAGGGTAAGTTCAGCATTCCTTAAAAAAGGAAAGGTTGTTCCAAAAGACTCATGCCCTGGTTCTCCCAGTCCACTTATGCAAATGGTGAACTTGTTTTGCTCTGTGTGTGTGTGTGTGTGTGTGTGTGTGTGTGTGTCTGTCTGTCTGTCTGTCTGTCTGTCTGTCTATCTGTTTGTCTGTCTGTCTGTCCATTCAGGTTGTCATACTTAACTGATTTCTTTGGACAGCTTGGATGTCTAAAAAATAGACAGAAGAGAGGAGTTTAAACATTCTCACCACCAAGAAATGGTCATTCTTTTAAGGTTAGAAGTATGTACTGGGAAAATGGGGAAGAAAAATAAGTAATTATTTGTTTGGTTTGCAAAGAAATACAAAGAAGAAGCTAAGTAAGGAAGAAAGGAAGAGAAAGGGAGAGAGGAAAGAAAGGAGAAGGGATAAAGGAAGGGAAGGATAAAGGGATAAAGGGAGGGAAGGATAAAGGGATAAAGAGTATTAGAAAGGGGAGGAGGAAGAAAGGAACAAAGGAAAGAAGAAGGAATAGAGAAATAGATAAAGGGAGAGAGAACAAGGAACAGAAGGAACGAGAGGAGGGGGGAGGAAGAAAAAGAAAAGGAAAGAAAGAAAGAAAAGACAAGACAATGATAAACTTTTAACTGTATTCCCAACCTAAGCACCCTACTGTGCTGGGTGGTGGGTGAGAGCCGTGGTTGAGAGTCTTGTCAGTTCTGTATTGTGCCGATGGAGAGGAAGCTTGCTTTCTCTCTGCCAAGTGCACCAGAATAACATGATCCTCAGGTTATTCTTTTCCCAGGTCTCACAATGGATCCAAGTACTAACCTTGTCCTTGAGTCCTAGTTCTTAACATTCGTGTTCATCTATTCTGGACCAAATGTCTTGTATTGTTCCCTCATTTTTGAGGGCTCATGCTGGTATTTAGAGAGCATACGAATGATTCAGCACACGGACACAAATTCATTTTGAAGTGGCCACTAGAAGACCAATGGTCACCATCCTGTAACTGGGGTAGCTCAGCTTCAGCTGGAGAGCAGGAGTCTCCTTCGGAAGTTGCTGCTGCTCCTTGGCTGACTTGCCCCTTTCATGGGAAGAAATCAACTTAATGAGTGAAGTAATTACAGGTGGAAATGTTAGCATAAGAGAAACAAATCAGAATTTAGGCATTCATCTGCAATAGATAGATTTAGGAGATGATTAATACACCTGATGTTTTCAAGAGGCACTGAAAATGCACCGGAATCACTGAAATTAAATCCAGGAAAGAACAGGAATGCCATCTTCTTCCTTCTGCCTCTGTGCATTTAGTTTACTTATTCCATTGTGCACTGCTCCATCTTGTGGTTAAACACGGGTATTAATAGTTAAAAAAAAATCTGGGTACTCTTCATCATTGGATAGTAATCTACTTCCACACCAGCATGGGACTTTCAACAGTCTCTTGAGAAATCTTCAATACTCAGCCCAGGGCTGTGTGCAGTGCTGATCAAAAACTATCTGATGCGTAAGGAAAGATGTAGATGCTAACTGGGTGGCTCAGGAGGCAGGGAGGAGAATTGTTGTGATCTGGACTCACAACCCGTGCACACTGCCTCACTCCTCTCCTACCCAGTTATTAACTGGAATCCATCAGAGCACTTTCCTGTCTGACTGAATGTAGATTCTAAGTCCTCCCTGGACAGAGCTCCCCAGGACAGCCACACACAGTTCACCTACCCACGAGCAAGGTCAATATTGGCTGGCAAGTACTTCCTCCCATGTAGAAAAAGAAATTTCATTGTTTAGTGTGCATTTCAATCACCTCCCTGGCCCTTCTGAGAAGTATCTTGAGTGTGTGTGTGTGTGTGTGTGTGTGTGTGTGTGTGTGTTTCAGTCCTGGGACTTGAATTCAGGGCTGGGAGCTGTTCCTAAGCTTTTATTGCTCAAGTCTAGTGGGCTACCATTGTGCTACAAGTATAGTTCTACATAGTGCTATGACTATACTTCTATTGTTTGGGTGGTTAATTGGAGATTGAGTCTCACAGACTTTCTTGCATGGGTTGGCTTCCAGCCTGGATCCTAACACCTCAGCTTCCTGAGTTGCTAAGATTACAGATTCAGGGTACCCAGTGCACCCTGAATTCTTTTTTGTTTGTTTGTTTTGTTTTTGTCAGTCATGGGGCCTGAACTCTGCACCTTGGTGCTGTTCCTCAGCTCTTCAGCTCAAGGCTAGTGCTCTACCATTTGAGCTGCAGTACCACCTTTGGCTTTTTCTGCTTATGTGGTTGGTGCTGAGGAATCGAACCTACGGCCTCATGCATGCAAGGCAATTACTCTACCATTGAGCCACCTTCCCAGCCCTCATCCTGATTTCTTGCACCAGCCTGATCTTGTGTTTATTATCTTTGCTGGAACTGGAAAACCACCAGTCTCCATTCTCTGCACTATAAAGGGAACAACAAGCTCTGTAGGCCCTGCATTAGTGTTCAGTGGCTACTGTAGTGAATTGCTGCAGGCGTGGCCACTGAAAACACAAGGGGGTTACCACACAGCTCTAGAGGTCAGACATCTAACTAGGGCTAAAATCACACAAGGCTCAGATCAATGTGCCAACAGGCTGCTCTTCTTTCTGGAAGCTCTCTGAATCTAAAAGATTTCAATCTGTTGTTGTTTAAATTTTATTTTTTTTAGTTTTATTGTATTGTATTTGCTTTATTTCTTTGGTGCTTGGAATCAAACCCAGGGCGTCAGGAAAGCTAGGCAAGCACTGCACTACTAAGCTACTCTGGTGGTTCTTCTAGAGGTCTTCATTTCAAGGTGGAGGTTTTGAGTTCAGTTTGCCTGTTAGATTGAAAGCTTTAACTATGAATTTAAATTTTTCCCATATAAAAAAAATAAACAGGTTTACCAAGCCATATCAGTCTCTTATTCTGTTCAGGAAGTTCAGAAGTTCGACAGTTAAAAAATGCTCTGAAGGCATTAGCTCTAGAACGACATGGGTAAGAGCCACATATTTGGGGTGCTTCTAAGCCACTCTTGCCATGTTACCCCAACCTCACACCATAAAGTTGTGCTCTCTGTACTACTGGGTACTGTGGCAGCCATTCCCTGGAGGGAGACTAGTGTGTAACCTAGTAATCTACTGTGGCATATTGTAGTCTCCCAGTCCCTGTGCTCCAGCCTCTGACACGGAAAAAACCTGATGAGGGATAATTAGTCTTCCAGTCTGGTCCCAGCAAAAGAGTCTGATTGAGTAGGTGGAAGGGGACAGCCAGAGAGGGTCCTCTGGAGAGGGTCCTCTGGAGAGGTTCCAAGGGCATTTAGAGGCCTACCTCATGTTGACCCCAGGGTTTGTGTTGTCAGAATGGATATACAAAGATCAAATTATTCATCATGCTTTTCAAACATATGAGCTTACATTTTGCTTTTTAATTTTTAGAAAGAGTCCCCCTTCACATCTCAGGCAGGCCGTGAACTCCTAGGTTCAAAGAATCCTTCCTTAATTTCTTAAGTAGCTAGGACTACAGGCATGTACCACAGTACTTGGGTCACAAGTAAGGGTTTTTATGGCAGAGGCAAGACAATCAGAAACTAAATAAGCTATGATAAAAAAAATTTTATAACGTGTCACATCGTAGTAATGACCTGAATGGAATTTCCTAACTAGGTAGTACATAGACTCCCAAACCATAGACAGGTTAGGGGGTCCCTTGAATTCCTCAGTGTTATGATATAGTATTGCCAAGTGACCCAACAGGCAGATCAACATACCTCAGGATCCAGAGAACCAGTAAAATCGCACCTTAGTATGGTTTTCCAATCAATTCTTTCCTCAAGAAGAAGGAGTGGTCTGGATAGAGCTGTAGGAGGGTTGCTGAGTTTGCAAACCCACTGTGAACATCCCCATGGCCTGCCTCTCTGCACGTGTGTGTGGTCAGGGCTTGCTTGCTCCTGGAGGCAGGCTTGACTGTTTCACTTACCTATTTACCAGTGGCCTGTCAAGTGTCAGACTCAACCAAACATTTGGCTTAGTTGAGTTTGGGTGGTCCTCAGGACCCTGAACAGTAAGGATATTATCTCCATTTTTTCAGGTAGGAAGACATGAAGACTGAGGTTTTCTGAGCATCTATTTTGTTCCAGATATTAACCAAGTCTCTCCTAGCCCAGGACCCCATGAGGTGAGAGCTGGCAGCTCCCAGGCTTTGTCACCTGCTCCTAGCCTTGTGTGATGAGTGAGGCCAGGCCCATCTCCCACCATGCAAGATGCAGACTTCCTGGCCCCAAGTCCTTCCTGCTCCCATTCATGGCCAGCCTCACAGCCAGAACTTAATCACCTTCTAATTGCTTTCTCTGTGTTTGTTGTATTTTTTTTCTAATTAGCCTCAAAGCTCTGAGGACAATAGTGACTTGACCATTTTTTGGTAATCACCTAGTATATGCTACCACTGGGCCAAAGGAGTTGTTAGAAAACATGTACTGAAAAGAATCAAACTACAAATAGCAAAGAGGCTGGCTGACCATACCACCATCTCAATGATTTGAACATTTCAGTATGGAGGTCCATCAACTGTGACATACTTATTTCTGTGCCTCCCATGTGCTCAGGCCTGGGGAATAACTTACCTCTGTCTTTGTAGGAATTCCAGAGCTGGAAGGAAAGCAGGTCCCAGTGATGAGCTGTGGCAAGTATGTAGGCACAGGCTCTAGGAGAGACAGTGGTGGATGGGCGGGCTGTGTGGAAAGAGGAAGGAAGTGTGGTCCAGCCAGAGTATAGGGCCAACTTGTAGCTGTGACCTGATTGGCTACTGGGAGGGGGTGGTAGGGAGGTTAGGGAGGGAGCAGTTAGCCTGGAAAGGTGGCTGAGCAGGTTGATCAAGAGTTCCTTAGACCTGTGGCATAGCCAGGATTCGTGTCACACTCTACAGACCTGACATGACAACATGTGTTTTCAGACCACCCAGAGACAACCTTGGAGAGACAGATTTGTGTGTGTGTGTGTGTGTGTGTGCAACTTACCACCTTTCTGGAAGGCTTGCTGTTTTCTGGGAATTGTCCTTTCTCCACTCCAATCCGACTTCAACTTACACTGCTATCTTTCTAACTCAACACCAGCTCTGCAAGCCAGCTCAGAAGGGCCTTCTTTCAGAATAACTTTAAAAAGCCCAGTTTGAAATGTGGGAAGTTCAATTTGAGAGTGGAAGTAGCCGCTCTGCATCAAGGGTAAGGAAGCAGCTGGGGTAAAGATGAGTGCTCTGTACATCCTGGCATTCTAGAGCCCTGCACTCTGCCGTCCGTCCAGTAGGAGGCCATCCAACCCTTCACTCAGGAATGTCCAGACCTTAAGAGCTTCCCAATAGATTCCCCTCTGAGCTTAAATATCCTCCAAACCGAACTTTTGCCACTGCAACCAAGACTCCTAATATACCTGAATACAATCCCAGATCCAAAGGCACTGTTCTACTTCCTTGCTTTTATCTGTTAAACGCCCTCCATCATTCTTCCTCTCACTTTGAAAAAGCAATATTCTGAGATTACGAAAGAGAAATACAACTTACTAGTGGGGGATGCTGTAAGGGAGGCATTTTCTCCAGGAGTATAACAACAGCATCCTTGCTGAAGGTTTACAATGAGGTTGGACAGAATTGTGGAGAGTTGGGGATGCAGTTTTTATTCTCAGCAGAGAAAGACCTCAGATAGAGTGAAAGACCTCATGTTGTGAGCTTGGTTCCCCCAGAGAGGTTTCAATCTTTTGAGGGGAGACGTACCATCAATTTTTTAAAAAAGAAATAAATGTGAAATTCTTCTGTACAATTTTCATAGAAAATCCCAAAGTGATCCTAAGGTTTGTTAAAGTTAAGGAGCAATGATTTAAAGAACAGCAATATTAAATTTGTGACCTTGCTGGATAGGGTGTAACCTACTGCTGGGTGTTTACTAAGAAAGGTAGACCAACTGTCCATTTGTCTTCCACAGCTCAGAAGCACCTCCACAGACCTCAGAGCCATTCTCAGGAACACACTCAGCAGAAGAATGAGACCTCAAGTCTCCAGGATTCCAAAAGAGGACAGTCTTAACTTTGATAATTACCAGCCCATAGCTCAGTTGGGGGTCTCACATTAACCAACCCATTGTCTTTCTTCTCTTACTCTGATCCATATTCTCCCCTGTCACTTGCTCTTAATTACTTTAAACATCACTAATTTTGGAGGTTACACAGCTGAGTAATATATTATTGGTCTTCCACTGGTTTAGCTGTAGTAATAGCTCTGCCAGATCATTCTTCATGATACCAGCTGCCATGGTACTTTTTTCAGGGACTTAAAGACAGCTTTGCTGAAGCTACTGTTTCTTCACTTGATCCTGTTCAGGTATCTGATGGGTGATGACATCAGGAGGCCAAAAGTTCAATCTTCAGATCAACCAAAGGCCACCATTTTCAGAACACATCCCATGAAGAGCCATAAAGACTGTGCACATGCATACTGAGCACTCTACCTGTACCTTTCCCTCCTTCAACAACCCTGTGACCTTACCACATATATATCCCCATACTCTGCCCTGGATTTGAGACATGATCTTCTGACTCCATGTTTAACTGCTTGGCAACTTTGTCTTTGGCAAAACTTTTTCCTTTCCATAATTGGCATCCTGTGCAGTGGGCACAAATTGTTATCCACTTTGGTAGCCAAATGAACCTACCATGCTAATCACCAAGGCTGCTGTTTTCCTATGTCTGGGTGAAGTTTGCTACTGTGGTAAAGAAATGTTTGATGGATGAAAACCAAAAAAGAACAGAAAAGTTATTATGCTGGCCTCTGTCCTAACATGTCATAACAGAGTTGGGAAGATGAGATCTTGTTTAATGATGTTGGTTGTGTTATTCGTTACAAATGGAGAAGCCAATAGATCAAGATGACTGCCACTGAAAAGCTGCTTCTTCACTCACAATCTGGACCAGGAGACGTGCCATACCATGCAGGGCCATATGGGGGTGGGGGTTAAGATGGGGTGGGGGAGGGGGGCACTTGGGAGAGTCAGGAGGCAGAGGGAGTACTGGGAAAATCTGAGGAGCCACTATTTTGTGCTTTCCTGGGAAGGAAAGGGTGAGGCAGGTTTAGGATTGCCTGCGTTAAATAATTTCAGTGGGTGCAGGGGGGTCTTAATTGTTTGGTAACTGGCTGTGGAACACAATTGTGGAACACCATCGTGAAGCATTTATGCAAAGCAAGAGCCCATAGAGGAGGTGGCAGTGGTCTAGGTGCTGGTGTGGCTTGCTATCTGAAGGTCATGTTTACAGGACCTTTACAGTTTGTAGGAACTGGTCAATTCTGGGAGGGTCAAGGAGGACCCAAGTCATCCAAACATCAGTAGCATGCTTAATTCAGGCTTTTGTTTAATCAAAATCATGATCTTTAAGTCTCTTTGAATTCTAATGAAATTTAATTCTATCTACTCTTGGTTTTTTTCTGGATATAGAATTAATTTTTTATTGTACTCACTATCTTGCCCATGTAATTGTAACCCCTCTGTATGGTATTTTCACAATAATAATAAAAACGAATTAATTTTTTAGTTTAAATTGCTAATGTCCTGTGTTGAAGGAAAAGCAGTATGACTTGAATTATTTTTCACATTTTGCACTTCAGCTGTTATATTTTTTCTGTGAAACAACAGAAAAAAAATTGGTATGATTTTGCTTAGAGAATTACTAAGTTCACCCCTCTTTTAACTAATGTGAGCTAAATAATACTAATAATATAGATGTTCAGTAGGTTTTATAGCTCAGTGTATCAATTTTGGGTAACGAGCTTATTGTGTAACAAGATTTGTAACCAAAGGCTTAGAATAAGAAAATTTTACTGTAGCTGACATAGTAATTCTCCAAAGGTGGTATATTTTTGTGAGATTATATTAATATTAGTAACATTAATTCCTTGCCTCTTAACTTTATGAGATGGTATAGCCTTTCCACTGAACAACATGTGTAAAATACAACATAATGATCTTCTTTAAAATAGCGTAAATTCCATGTGGGAGCTACTTAATATGGCTCTGATGGCTTTGTGAATGGTAGAACACATTCCATGCTGTGTGTGTGTGTGTGTGAATCAGGGTCAGCCTATGTATTTCAACAGAAACATCCCTTCCTGGTAGAGCAGCTGCTGCTACCTTCCCCCAGCATGAGGAGGGCTGCAGTGACAGACATTAATTCATCAATGCTTATTCAGCCAGTAGGATTTGGCTTCAGCCTTGCCTCCTCCATCAAGTTTTCTGACTGTACCAAATGAGCCACTGTCCCCCTACAGTCTAATGTAGCACAGGCTGCTGCCACTGTGGTATGTCCTTCTGGCATCATGCCACAGTGGCTCCAGAAATGGGACTCTGGGGCTCTTCGTGGCTTGGGTCTTTACTAGATGCATGACTTAAGAGACAATTTACTTAATCTTCCTGAATTTTTTTTTTTTTTTTTTGGTGCTGAGGACCGAACTCAGAGGCTTGCACATGCTAAGTGTTAGCTTTACCCTCAGTCCCTTGAAGGAATTCTGACTGGTGAAGTACTTACCACAGCACTTGGCACACAGTAGGAATCTTGCTGTTCTAAGCAACAATTGGATCAAATGCCACTTAAGACAACAGCCTCCAGAGAACGTGATTCCCTCAAGTTGTTTCCAGCAAAGGCAGCAGGTGTCTGAATGGCCGAGTATAGTGGGAATGTCTGCTACACTTCTTAGTGCTGCAGAACCTTTGTGGACAGAGGCTGCTAGAGGCTACAAAGCGGTGAGGAAGGCTGGATGTGCTTGGGTCCTCTTGTCTGCCCCTCACCCAAGTCCTGGCTACACTTGCTTGTAAAGTCTGAATTGATTTTCACAAAACTATGTGTGGGGCTGGCTGGGTATACAGTGACTTCAATTTGATGCTAGGAAATAGTCTTGGAGGGGTAGAGGGATCTGCAGTTTCCTCGCAGGGAGTTTCCTTGTGATCTGACACCATAAGGAAAGCACTTAAATTCCGCCTGGCTTTCCTGCTGTCCAACTCCTTCCTTTAGCACTTACACTGTAAAGTGGCTTCTCCAGACCTGAGAGCTATAATAGTCCCTTCTGAGCTTCCTCCTGGTCCATCCCAGCGCATGGTCCAAATCCTGGTCCAGGTGACATTCTCTCGGCAGCATCCCAGAAAATGGGACTCCCCTGAGTCCCACCCACGTTCAACTGTGGGCCAAGCATTTTAGGTGTTTGAGGAGGCTCTAAGCTGACCTCCCGGTGTCATTCTTACACCCTCTTTTCTCGTCTATCTCTTTAGTGATAAGTCCACTCTTTCAGGTCTGTCCAGGTCGGCAGGACACTACTCCAATCCACCTTCAGTCCCCTGCTCTCCTAGGATCTCCTCAGCCTCTTGGCAGGGCTTCCACGACCTTTCTCTGACCTTGTATTCCAGAGCTGGGCCTCATAGGGCAGTAGAATTTAAGGCTCAGATGTCTTGGTTGTACTGCATACTTTGTATCCCTCTTTTTATTTTACTTTTTAATTTTTTTTCCAGTACTGGGGCTTGAACTCTAAGGCCTGGGGCACTGTCCCTGAGCTTCTTTTGCTCAGGCTAGTGCTCTACCACTTGAGTCACAGTGCCACTTCTGACTTGTTTTGAGTAGTTTTAGTGGAGATAAGAGTTTCACAGACTTTCCTGCCAGGCTGGTTTCAAGCATGGTCCTCAGATCTCAGCCTTCTGACTAGCTAGGATTATAGGTATGAGCCACCAGCACCCAGCTATCTCTTTTATTAAAAAACAAACAACCAAACCAAACCCAAAAACCCTCACCCCTCAAAACAAAAGCCAAATGTGTGTGTGTGGGGCAAATGTCCTGTAATAGAGACCAATGTTGTTGTAATTCAGCTTATTGCTATCTCCATGACACCACAAGCCCCGCCCCCTCCTCCAGCCCAACTCCTACCTCACAGCCCCCAGGCCTGCCAGACCATTCCCAGCACACAGAGGTCTTTTCTTCCTCACCACGGCTTCGCTGCCCTCCCTACCAGGGTTAAGGCGGTTGGTTCTTCAAGGCCCCATTGTGTCCTCCGGGTTTTTCCCTGTGAATCTGTGTATCCACTTGCTGGCCCTGGAAGTGGCCAATGTGAGAAGTGATAGCCAGCATGCCAGTCAAACCTAACAAGTACTTAGTAAATGCTGACAAGCAGCCACCTGCTGACCTGCCACCAGGAGGAACTAGCCCCCTTCTAAGTGGTAAGAAGCATGCTCCAACAGACAGAGGCCAAGTCGACATAGCTGGACAAAACCTGCTCATGGCTGCTACATAAGAGACACAGGGCATACTTCCTGGAGGTCCATCTGAGATTTAAGTCCACTGGGTACCATGGGAAGTTCTGAACTCAGTTTCCCACCATGTTATGTTACTCTGTATGAATCTGATGCATATATACACATCTCAACATTTATCTAGGAATCTGTAAAGCGAATTTATGGAGAAATCATATAAAAAGAGATTAAGCTTTGCAGATCTCATCCTTAGGGGTTTCTTATTTAAGGCAACTGTATTGAAATGGATTTTAAAGTACCCCATACCAACTGCTTTTTGCTTCCCCTTAAAAATCCACTAAAAACTGCAGGAAATTGTCTTGGAGGGGTAAATATTTTTCATTTAAAGTTTGTTAAGATGAATGCAGAACTGTAGCTCAAATGGTAAAGTGCTAGCTTTGAGCAAAAGAAGCTCAGAGACAACGATAGTACCCAGGCCCTGAGTTCAAGTTCCAGAAGGGGAGGGGAGAGCACGAGGGGGGGAGGGGTGTCAGAGGGGAGACAATGTAACCCTTAGCTATGACTGAGAGTCCAGCCACTTCTGTGTGGGGGAGGGGGTGAGTACTAGCAAGAGAGGCTGAGCTAACAAGGAGGATGAAGGAGGCTGAATACAGTCCAATCAGACTATTTGCAACTATGAAAACAGAACAGTAAAACCTGTTGAAAGTGTTTTGCAGAGGGGAAGAGGGGCAGGGAAAGTGGGAGGAGATGAAATTGATTGGAATACATTGTAAACTAGTGCAACTGTCACAATGAGCCCCCAAACCCCGCCCCATAGCTAACGTAAGCAACAAAACAAAAACCCCTGTGGCACATCAGCCTTAAAAAGAGATCTGATATTGGACACAAATGGATGAAGCTAGAGAATATTAAGCTGAGTGAGATTAGGGGGCACAGACAGACAAGAACTTCATGATGTCACTTAGCTGGAAATCAAAGAGCAGAATAGTGGTTTACCAGGGTGGGCAGGAGAAATGGGGCAAGAAAAGTCACTGCAGTGTGGGATGATCTAATAATGTCCAACAGAGACAGTGGGAATGTGCTAGAAGAGAAGATTCTAGGTGTCCTTTCCACAAGAAAAGTAAACTATCTGACATTGGTCATGTTAATCTGAATGACTATAGTGATCACTGTGTACATCAAAATACCCCTGTAGTACACTTCAAATATATACAATCAAAATACAACCACAACTTATCCAAAAAGGACTTGGTCCTACAGTCCCTTGGTCCTACAGTCATGGGGAGTGACCTCACAGGCTGCCTTCCTGCCTGGCTATGTCCACAACTGGCCTGATGGACAGCGATCACTCGGCATGCTGAAGAACACTTTCATCACTCCATTTCCAAAGAGGGTCAAGAATGGCCATGACAGGAGGAGGCACAGCGAGCTCTAGTCCAGGCTTCATATTAAATGAGCAACAGTCACAAGTCAGGCTCTTCGCGATTGTAAAATGAGGCTTTGACTGGATTTTGCCGACTGCACTTTTCCAGTTCGTATCAAGGATTTCATGAATGATGCTTCTATAACTAGCTTATGGACGTTTTAAGAAATGAAGCAGCAGAATGCAGCTAACATTCTACTTGTTTATTTACAGTCATGTTTACAAAGTTGCATTTAAAAATACACCATCTCACAGCTCATTCTGACTCGTACTCTGCCATGTGGCAGGTGCACAGGCGCAGAGACACAGCTTCTCCTCGCCCGTCTGGCCTCCCCTCAGCGCTTCTTCCAGGTGAACTTCCTGCGGGCCCCCTCTTGGCCTGGCTTCTTCCGTTCTCGGACGCGGGGATCAGCAGTGAGGAGTCCAGCTGCGGTAGGAAGAGAAACCTTCATGAGTCATCCAAAATGCACACTGCCTGGCAGATGAGTAGCTGAACTGCATGATTTTATGGCAAATGTTGTCAGAAAAAAACCCGAAAGAAAGCAACCAGACCCATAATGACTTAGCAACTCATATAAATCTCATGATGGCAGCTTGCTTTCGTTCTTCAGGGATATTTTTTCCAATATTTGAGACAAATACCAGTGATATTTGACTCTGCTTTCCTGTATGCTCTAAGAATTATGACTCCTGTTTGTTTTTTAACCCCTTTCATTTTTTGTTGTTCTTCAGATAAAGGTACAGTCACTGTTCACTGTGATAGGAGTGTCCTGTATACTTACATAGGTACTACACATTAACAGTGTACACAAATGTACACGTAAGCAAGCAAGACTCACCATACACATTTGAAAAAAAGACACTGCTTTAAAAAAAGATAAACAGATTCTAGCTTTCCTTGTTTATTTTTTCCTTTTCCAATACTAACACTTCCTTGGCTACATGGCTTATATGTTTTGAGTCCTTTAATGAACAGCAAAGGAAAACCATTTAGTACACACTCAAGTTTTTTTTTTTTTTGTCTACGTGTACTTAAAGAGCAGACATTAATAGAACAATATTTTGTACAAAACACCCAAGTTCTGGTTTAAATTAACTGGCTGGGTGTGGTGCACATTCACAGTCCAAATACTTGGGAGACTGAGGCAGGTACAACCCATCTCAAACTAGTAGAATGGTTAAGAAGTCAGGGGCTATCAAATTATTTTAATGAGTAGATAAAAGAATCCTGTATAATGGCACACTATTTAGAAGCCAGTGGATTTTTCAGTAGCCTAAGCTACTGGGCAATGTTTATACTGTTCCCAGAGGCTGGGGCTACAGGGCAGGCAACAGGCAAACCAGAGAGCTGCAGACCATAGCACTGAGTGGCTCTCCCTGGGCATGCAGGTGGTCAGTAGCTCACACAGCTTTAGCCCTTTCATAGGCAGTGAGGACACTCATCGGCTCCAACTGCTCTGATTCACTTAAGACCTATGCTCATGCGTGAATCAATTACTACATGGAGACTCTCCTTCATGTCTATGTAACAGGGTTACACAGAAAAAATAAAATTCAAACTAAAATCATAGTAGAGAAGAAGGAAATTCTCCAGTCATTTTGGAAAGCAGTACCAGGAGTATTTATCACGTACCTAACAATGATTATATATTTCCATGACAAAAAAAAAAACACAATTTGCCTCAAATGGAACTGAGCAACGTACCAGTTAAAGTTTGTAAAAGCTGTGCAAAAGGCCAAAATACACTGTACCTGGCCTTGAGACTGCGTATCTTAGCAGGGCTCAAAAAAAAAAAAATTAAGTTCACTTTGTGGAAATCAAACCTGAATAACGCTGTGAGGGCTCTGGGCGAGCCCCGCAGCTGTGATGTCAACGTGTTGATTCTCTCATGTTTATTCACTAACTTTGGAAAATTCAGAGGAACGCCTGGGAGGGAACATTGGGCCATCATGGATCTCCAGCCTGGACACATACCTTGCCGCATCCACTCCACCTCATCCTCAGTGACGAAGCTGCACAAAGCTTTGGCCATGGCCAAGCGGATGGCTCCTGCCTGGGCTGACCTCCCACCGCCGGAGACTGTGCAGGTCACATCATGTTTTCCGAGCCGGTCCAGGAAGTGGAAAGGGAACATTAACTGTTCTCTAAAGCACATCACAAACACATGGGATTAGGTCTCCTGTACGGATTCTCCACTTCACAAGCTGTGCATATTCTGTGGACATGTATTTGTAACAACTGTGTGAGTCATGCCAATGTTACACTTTTCATACTCTTAATCAATCTATTACACCAAGATACAGAAACGCTGACATTGCTAATGTCTAGACTGCACTGCTGGGTTGGAAGGTTTACATCTCTTTTTCTTGGCTGCAGCAACAAACCACATAGGAAATATAGGCATAGCCTCTGTTACTGTTTATCCTTTCCTCTTTCATGAGAACTTTGCTATGTGTGAAAATAACATCATAAAGAAGTCTTAAAGTTGGGGAACTCTATTAATCAACTGAATCAACCCTCTCTGGATTGAAGGATCAGATATGAAATTAATAGGCCTTCTCAAGCAATTATCAAATGTCATTTTGATTTACTAAAGTATAATGTATTTGCATAATGCAGAATGTTTATTTATCCTGATATGGTTATCTTTTTTTCTCCCCCAGTCCTGGGGCTTGAACTCAAGGCCTGAGCTTTGCCCTTAAGTTTTTTTGCTCAAGGCTAATGCTCTACTACTTGAGCCACAGCTCCACTTCTGCCTTTTTTGGTAGTTAATCGGAGATAAGAGTCTTACAGGCTTTCCTGCCTAGGCTGGCTTCTAAACTTGATCTTCACATCTCAGCCCCCTGAGTAGCTAGGATTACCAGTGTTAGCTACCACCAACCCAACTGATAATGGTTACTTTTTAAAGTTACCAGAACTACGTTTAATTCCACTCCTCACATCAAAACTATTTCCTACTAAGGTTCTCTAAGTGTGTAGCCAATCAGGCCTGCTCTGAAGACCTGTGAGCACTCATGGGGTCCCAGATGGGAACTATACAAGATCATGACCTTTGGGTCTTCTCTGACTACTTGCTTACTCACATCAACAAGCATTTGCTAATTATCATTTATGTACTAGGTATGATGTCCAGGACTTTTTAAATTTTTAAATTTAATTTTTATTTAATTTACAGTATTGGGGATTGAAGCCAAGGCCTGTGTATGCTAGACAAGTGTGACACTACCATTTAGTTACATTCCCAGTTTAGGAAGGTCCATAAATTGTGTGTGTGTGTGTGTGTGTGTGTGTGTGTGTGTGTAGCAGTTGTTTGCTTGGTTTGACACTGCAGCTTTCTAGACCCCCAAATAAAGCTTATTTTAACAGTTAAGCTCACAGATGAATACGAGAGGTCATTCAAGCACTACTCTTTGCATTACTCTAGCAAAATAATCTCTGGAGTGTTGGCAATAATCCGTTAAGGCCACAGTAGAACTAAGCAAAGCCTTTATTCATGAATGTCAGGTTTCTTTGCTTGCTTCATACACACACACACACACACACACACACACACACACACACCACACCACACAAACATACACAAATTCCTCTAAATAGCAAAAAGTCTAAAAAGTAGTAGCCATATTAACTGAAAAAAAAATTAGAGGTTAGTGATCTAATTCCATTATTACATAGCAGAATCTCTAAGTCTGTCATGTATAGATGCTAGGGAGGTTTCTGCATCACCCCAAAAAAGTGGGCTTGCATGAGAAGTTACAGAGAAGCTCTGGACGGCCAATTCTTTGGGAGCTTGAACATTCATTTATCTCTTAGTTCCTAAAGTTTTAAGATTCCTTAACAAAACTTATATAACTAACTAGGTTAGTATTCAGAAAAAGATTTCATAATTTACCTAGAGATATACTATAACAAGAATGGTGACAGTAAGAAACCACCATAAGGAAGACTAGAGATGTGTCTCAAGTGGCAGAGTGCTAGGCAAGGTGTAGAATCACCATAGAGGGTTTGCCCTCAAACTTTGACAGTTGCAGCTTGCTACTCCAAAGGGTTAGCAACCGGAAATAATGTTTATACTGCTAATGCTTTCAACTATACTGGTCTGTAAAAGTGGTTAAGTGACATGAAATTATTTCACCACTCATTGTCTTTTCTTAGGGGACTCAGATGAATATGAGTTAAAAGAACCACATTTTATTTTGTCTTGGTGACATGAATCAGCATAATTTTAAAAATAAGTAAGCAAAATAAATGATTTTCTCTGAATGCCACTTCTCTGGCATAAATATATCCTCTGATTTTCTTGTAATTGCTCAAAATGCTAACCATGTTTCAACTTCTACGTGGTTAGTGCTGTATGAGCAATGTATTTCTCTTGTAGGATAATCAACTAAGGTTTGCTGTACTGGTTGCCTGACAGAGCAAAAGGCCTTTCCAGAAATATTATCAGCCTTTGTATCCCACAGGACCAAGAACACAGGAAAAAATTTGTTATAAATACGTATTTGTTGTAAATGCGAGTGAATGAATAAAAAACTTCTCATGATACTGGCAGGCAACACTGCCAATATTCCTTGTGAACAGTTACTGTCTGTGTAAAATCATTCCCCCAAAAAGGACCCTGGAAGAAGTGAGCAGTTCAACTGACTAAGGGGCAAGCTTCTCAGAATCAAGTTCAGCTCCCTCCTCACAATCAGAGATGTGATGTGACTTTGAACCATCTTGGTTAAGGCAACTTAGCTAAGAAACAGAACTAGAATTAAGATCTATGATTTTTGGCTGTGTGGTCTTCTGATTAGCCAGTGGTTACTTCATTGCTGGCTTCATGAGTGCCCATGTACTCTACAAAGAAGAAAGCCAGCAGGGTCTCCCTAAGACCATACAGTAAGGTAAAGGAGGATGTGTGCATCTATTTCCACCAAGACTAGTGTTAAGTTTTCTCAAGCAAATGCTCCTTGACATAATATGGGTATCTTTTCAAAGCCCAGAGTGAGTCTGGGCTCAATGATCCTTAGTAAAGGCTTGATGAGTTTAAGAATAAGCACCCTAAGGATATAACTGAATTTTGAGATGCAGCTGCAATAGAGACTTGTTGTGACATCATCAGGAGGTATATCTGCACAAAAAGTAACAGACAAGCTGGTGCTGGTGGCTCACACCTGTAATCCTAGCTACTCAGGAGGCTGAGATCTGAGGATCACAGTTCAAAGCCAGCTGTGGTAGGTAAATCTGTGAGACTCTCATCTCCAATTTACCATCCCCAAATCCTGAAGTGGCATTGTGGCTCAAAGTGGTAGAGCGCTAGCCTTGAGCAAAAAACAGCTCAGGGACAGCACCCAGGCCCTCATTTCAAGACCCATGGCCAGGAAAAAAAAAAAAAAAAGTAAGTAGAAGATAAGCCAAGGGATGCTCTGGCTTTTCCTAAGCTTCCTCCAATCCTTTGCCTGTGGGGATGAAGGCACAGTTAATTTAATTCATATTAAATAGTCAAGAGTGGGCCACTTCTTGATATAGTCACACACACAAACACAATAAGCATATATTTCTTGAGGTAATTATTCTGTCCTGAAGTTTATCCCATTTTAGAAGGGTCCTCCTTTCCTTACGAAAGCATCAGGATCAGATAAACATCAGTCTTTTTGACCTTAAATACCACAACACATTCAGGAAACAGAAGAAGGATTAGGAAGGAGGAACTAATCATACAGAACTTGAGCTACTCATGGATAATGATAGTAACTACTGGAAAAATAATAATCGTCTCAAGAAGAGGCCTTTATATAGGCTCTCAAAGATAGCTCTAAGATAACTACACTTAGGGATTAGAAGAATTGTAATATCTATTTTTGATGAATATCTATGCCTCCACAGGATATAAAATTTAAAAAACATAACTCACATTTAGCACTGGTAACTAAGCAAAGATGATGAGCTTTTATTTTAATCTTTGAATGTCACGTTTATTTGCCTATTCAGTACATGTACAATCAATTTCCTTTAAACAGGAAAAAGTCTAAAAAGGTACAGCATACTTTAAAAAAAAAAAAAACACTAATGATCAATGAAACAAATGTAAGCCATAGGAAATCTGTGGTTTTCCCTGACCCAAGCACCAAGGCTTGTTTCTAGGGCTGCTGTTTTGTTTATGCATACATACCCCAAAATCAGAAGGTATAAATCTGCTTTTCTTACCTTGTGGTATAGAGTTTCAGAATGTAGGATACACCTAAGCATGGTCAAGCAACAACTTCCCTTTAGCTAGTTTGTTATATTAGTGAAGGGAAACAATCCATCAGGCAAACAATTAGAAGTCCTTGTCTTCTTAATTGATTATGATGTATTATAATGCATACTTTCTTTAAAAACAGAAATCAAAATCAACATCGAACCTGTCCTGTGTGACTGGGAAGTAATGAAGATAATCGACTCCATTCACTTTTATTTTTCCACTTCCATGCTTGTAAACAGTGGCTTCTGCTTTTGCACTTTTTCTTTTTCCTTTAAAAATGCAAAATTCCTATTAACAAAAACCTTATAGACCAATGCTTTGAGGAAAGTAAAACTCTATTTAGGATAGTTTTCCCAGAATAGTAATGCTGTATATAAGAGAGTTCTACTAGAACTACAAATCAAACAAAAGTACAACAGTTAAGGCACACCACAATTGATGTTAATAAAGCATACTTTGGGGGTAATTCTGCTCTACAATTCCATTTTAGAATACTGAAATGATTTCAAATTAGTTTCAACAGCCAACAGTCATTCATATTCATTTACCTTATGAAAAACAACCAATTTGCATAATGTTCTTTTATATTCAATAAGAATATATCTATCACTATAATTTTAAAAAAACAAGTGAAGAGTATAATGAAATATAACGGACAGAAATGACAGAAATCCACAGGAAAAATCATATTTTTTTGAAAACAGTAGTTGAAAATGACAAAGGAATAAGGCAACATTTTTAAGGGTTACAAGCAGATTGGCCAAAAGTTTCTGATCACATGTAAATACCATGTAAGTCAAGGGAGGGCCTCAGGTTTTTCTAGTATGTAGTTTTTGTATTTGACATGTGGATTTACCTAATAGCTTTAGTTTTTGAGAACAAAGTTGTATTATAAATATTTTGTTGATTTTATCAGTTGAAAAATTTAAGGAGGTGCCACTATGATTCATTTTTTTCTTGTGATAATGGTAAGTTCAGTTTTTCAAAACTTCAATAGACGCTTAAAGCTAAGAACTCCAATGTAGCTATAAGAGATACAAATGAAAGGGATCTGGGAGAGCAAGAGCAAATGACAGTAATTATAGTCTCTCCATCTTCACTAGACTTATTTTCTCTTCATGGAGTGCCATTACCTTCGCTCCTGCTGAAGGCCATTCCCTGCTCGTCATACTGCACAGGTTCAATCAGCTGCTTTTTAGACTGCATCATTACATTTTTGCGGAACCTCTGAACAAATTCTTCTTCATCAGGACCACAGTGCAATGTCAATAACTTTTCTAGCAGCCGGATGAACTGCATATGCTGCAGACAATAAAAATTCATTAGAAGATGCAAGTGTAATTGCATTTGCTAAATTTTTTCTATTTTTATATACTTGATCTTTCCAATGTTGCTTTTCTTGATGAATTCTGACAGGATGACACTTCTGCATCTTCATGCTGCTTTTAAAACAGCGTGCAGATGCGTCTCTCTTCTGTGTATGCATAGTGCTAAATCTTTTCTTTCCAGAAACAAAGAGATTTATCATTCAAAGAAAAATCATTTTTTCTGTATTATGATTATGATATTGTGATCTAAATTCATTTTCAAAAAATATCTAGTGATCTTCAAGTGTAATTTTTACTCTTTTATTACAACTATATCAGAAGGAGCATGAGAAACTATTTCCAGTAAGTTATGTATAGTAAAATGGAAAGTCTGATTTTGAGAAAATGTACCTCTCAAATTATAGTTCATAATACATTTGGCAAATATATTTTTGGCTCTTCAAGCTGTGTTACTTTAATGTTTATGATTTCCTTTAAAACTGAACAATCAAGCTATTTAAAAATTCAAGAGATACTTGACTTAAAGGGCAACCTCTTGAAATAAATTATCCTTGCTACTCTGTGCATTTTTTTAAATAGTTCTTGAACATGTGATTAGAAAGTAAACAACTTGGTATTAACCCCTTAAAATTAGAAGCCAGAATAATCATTCTAAAGTGTTTATGGAGAAGGAAACAACTACTACTTGAGATCCTTAGTTAATATAGATTGTGAAACCTAGGTTTTCATAACCTCATTTATGGGTTTGCCAACCCTAAAAATTATACTTGAGTTTGCAGCTACTTGTCTTTATAATGAAAATCTGATAATAATTTGGGGTATTTAGGAATCTCATTAATAAGATCAACAGTAAAAGAATTGCCACAAATACACCTTTGTGTTATACGAGAGGTAGCAGTTAGGTGCCAGTAGCTCATGCCTGTAACTACCAAAGGTTAAAAAAAAGGAGGGGGCTAGAAGTGGAGGTGTGGCTCAAGTGGTAGAGAGCCAGCCTTGAGTGAAAGAACTAAGGGACAGCACTCTAGCCCTGAGTTGAGCTCTACCAGTAGGAGGGTGGGAGGGAGAGAGAGAGAAAAAAAGAGAGAGAGGGAGAGAGGGGGAGAGACAAGGAGGGAGGGAGAGAATGGTGAAGGGAGTGAGAGAAAGAGAAAGAGGAAGTTTCTAAGTAAGAGTAAATGGCTATCTACCTGTGGTCGCCAGTATCCAGAGCCCTAGTCTTTCCTGTTACTGATGTCCTTTTTTCTCAATTCCAACCCAACACAATTCAGATAACTATTTTTAAACTTCCAAGGGTCATCACAAATATGACATCAACTGCTCGTGAACTGAGCTTAAGGTGTAAGAAATCAAAGACCCTTACACCTCACTCAGCCCAACACTAGCCACAAACTGCAGGGTTTCTTCTGATCCCCAATACTCCCAAAGTGTAGAAGGTTATCATATACAGCTCACTTTGTTTCACTGCCGCATGTCTCTATTGAAGTTTTTTCTTTTTTTTAGAATACTTCCAAAATGAAGGATAAAAATCCTCCGAATTTTGTAGAAGTCTAAGTGGCCAGAAACAGAAGAAACAATGATAGGATGCATCATTCACTGAAGAAGTGAAGGGAATTTTCATTAGAATCAGATGCAACAATTCTTGGTAGTGAGGACAGCAGAAATTATCTTTAAGGAGAATGATGGAAGGAACAACACTGATCAAGATGCATTGTACTTATGTTGAACAAAACTACTTTGTACAACTACTACTACTACTACTACTACTACTACACACACACACACACACACACACAGAAAAGAAAAAATATTACTTCAGACCTACCACTAAACAAATGGGGCCCAATACTTTGCTTAGGCAAATTGCAACTTTTCTAAATCATTAATTTTCCAATATATAAAAGGAGAAAGAAAACAGTTGAAAGATGTGACTTAAAATCTGTATAGGTGGAAAGGTACTAACAGTGTTGGTCACTGCCTCAGAGGAAAAATAAAATCTGTCTTGGATGATTTCTGAAATTTATGTCTGTTCACACCTTCCAGGAGGAAGTCATTTAGAACACTTGAATATTCAAAACATAAAACTTCCTCTGATAAAGCTGGGTGAATATTTAACAAAACAGTTGGTTCAGTAGGTAGATTCTTGGATGGCCCACTGGGGATTCTGTGCCAGGGCTGGGGCGAGGTTTGGGACCCTGTAGTTTGCAACCAGAATTCCCAGCTACTGTAACACAGATGGGTCTGCAGATGCCTTGATGAAGACCACTGCTCTTCAGGAAAGTAGTCAGGTGCCGCTTCCTTTCTTGCTCTCCCTGGAATGGTGTTTGCACTCACCATTAGCAGAAGACATGAGGGCACTATGAAAGCAGGGTTTGGAGACTGCAAAGCCATTGTCCTGACCACAGAAAAGGGCCTTCTTCCACAGCAGAACTCAACAAGGAATGTGATTTTTTTTTTTTAATGTCTTAGGAACACCTGCTTCTGAGGACCATTACTATTAGGACCCTTAATATAGCAATTGTCTGCCTTCTTACGGCACAGGTCCCCTTAAATTAAAAAGATTAATTACTCACATCTTGATCTGACAGTTTCTCCACTAACATTTCTTCTAGTTCCTCCTTAATCAGCCATCTGCTGCCAATCAGGTCTCTGTTAAAATATCACATATATTCTCTTTGTAATTAACCATGCAATTAGAATTGTATCACAAAAGATCCTACATATAGTAGCAATTCATAATTGGAAGGCATAGTTTCATGTTATATAGTAATGCTTTCATCTAAGCATAGTATTTCTGAGAAATATTATTCTACTTCTCTAATCTACTTTAGAAAAGACACCCATGTGAGCAAATGTTTTGTTTAAAGGGTAAATACACTATCATAGAACTCATTTAAAAAGCACTGGCTTCCTCTCCTTCTCTCCCCACCTTTTTTCTTTTTCTTTTAAATAGTTCTGGAGTTTGAAGTCCCTAGTCTTCCCGCTTGCTAGGAAGATGCTCTAGTACTGAGCCATGCCTCCAGGTTTTTTTTTGTACTAGTTATTTTTGAGTATTTATGTGTTTCTTTTTTGGTCATGGGTCCTGAACTCTGGGCCTGAGGACTCGAACCCAGGGCCTCATACATGCAAGGCAAGCGCTCTACCACTGAGCCACCTTCCCAGCTGCACTAGTTATTTTTGAGATAGGTTTTGCTTCCTGCCTGGACCCCTGGACCCCATACATACGCTTTCTGTCATAGCTGGGATGACAGATGCACAGCCCTCATGTTCAGCTTCTTCCATTAAGATGGACGCTGTGGCTTTTCTGCCCAGGCTGGTCTCAAACTATGATCCTCCTGATCTCAGTGTCCTAAGTAAAGGTTTGAGTTATGGGTGTCTACAAACTACCAGATTTCTTAAAGACTAACGAGTATGTTTGCATAATTCACTTTGAAAATGTTAAGAGCACAAAATTAACCTGTCAATGGACTACAGTAGTAATATCATCCACATAAAGGACCACTAACACATTTGCAAATTAAACAAGGTGTGTCCATAGATCTGACTCTTCACATGAGAGAACATATGTGGATAGATAGGCCACAATTTTACACTGGTTGCCTATGTTGATAAGTCTTATTTATTACTGCCGAATGGAAGCACAAGCCTTAAAATTCCAAAAATAAATAAAACAAATATAAAACCTCTGGTGAGGGGGGCATATCTGTAATCTTAGCACTCAGGAAACTAAGTTAAGAGGATCAGAAGTTTAAGGGCAGCCTGGCTACATAGTGATTTCCGGGTGAGCTTTGAGCTACACAGTGAAACCTTGTCCCCAAAACAAAACCAAGTAGTGTGCAAATGCTGAATCAATGTGCATAACAAATTCTGAGGACATTCAATCCTAATGTAGTCATTGATAGAGTTAGTCACAAAAATAACCTCAATATTTGCTTCCTCCTAAACAAAATTCAGTTCCTATTTGGAACCCTAATTTTAATGGTTAATGTTGAAACACTGAACAAAGTTAAGGCTTTAGTATCCATTAAGCATCACATTTTAGTTCAAAGTATACATAGTTTTCATGCAAGACAAAAACTTACCTTGTTCCAGTTTTTTCTGGAAGTGGGCCTTTGCGGTTTTCTAACTGGACTACCTTTCCATATACCTCCTGCAGCAAATAAAATATACAGGTTAAAATAAGAGATTGTACATTTTTACTGAGGAAACTCCATATTTTTTCCTGTGGGTTCTCCTCATTTCAATGTTAGAGTAAATAAAATAAAAATGGTTTTTTAATAAAACTCTTTCTCACCAAATTAAAGGATGGTACAATAATTTCAGCACACTTAACTTTAGCTGACAAAAAATAAATATAAAAATTGTACAACTCCATGTTAGTGAGGGTGGCTAAAACAACAAAAACTCTGGAAACTATTTCCTAAAATCACAATTTACATAGCAGTGTGCAATTTAAGCAGAGATAATTACACTTAAATTCATGGCTTTTATAGTGGAACCACTTCTCTAATATTTAATTTTATATAAATAATACCTAATTTTACAACTTGTCCCAAGAAGTAAAAAGCCTTGTTGATTGTGGTTAGCATGTGTTTAAACTAATCTGTGTATGGGAGGGGGGTTGCTAGTTCAAATCTGGGGTCTTGTGCCATTCAATATGCCTCTAGTTCTGAGCTACAATCTCCAGCCCCTAACAAAATGTTCTCTATGCTTCGGCTTCTAGAATGCAATTCCTGAATCCT
Organism: Dipodomys ordii; assembly: GCF_000151885.1. NCBI lineage: Eukaryota > Metazoa > Chordata > Mammalia > Rodentia > Heteromyidae > Dipodomys > Dipodomys ordii. Next base: position 1,432,745 of record NW_012267410.1, read on the forward strand.
CCCTCATTTGCAGCAAGTGGACAGACACATGCTAACTGCATGTTGGCAGAATGACCCCATGAGGGTTTGCATCGGGGTGGGGGAGCAGGGTAAAGGGGGACACACACAGGGAAGCAAGCCCAGCACTGCCTGCTCCTCAGGCCTGAGATCTGGAGAATGCCAAGATGGTATAAGCATAAATGAACTCATGAGAACACCAATGACAGTGATATTCTTCCTCCCTCCGCTGTTTGAAAGTGTTTAATTTTGTGGACTAGCCCACGTAACTAAAATAGCAATAATCAGCACTCTTCATAAGTAAGTTTCAAGTCAAAGTTCGGATTGTTAAACTGACAATCATTTTCCAATGACTTTTGAGCAGTTTTTGCTTTAAGCCTGTATTTTTCTTGAACTATTTTCTTACAATGTCAATTCCTTTTAGTGTTCTGTTTACAGCCATAGTAATTTATATATAATGTGAGAGTAAAATAGAAAAATATAGAAGGAAACAACTCATGAAAAATATACATGGAATTTCACACATGGTGAAATCCATTCATTTAAGGCAAATGCTTGCTTATAACTGGTTGTAATCTGACAAACTAAAGTTCCTCAAGACACTTTATACATTCCTCATTTCTTGGAAAGAGGGATGTTTGGGATTAAACTCAGGGTCTTATGCATGCTGAGCACACTTCTACTACTGAGTCACACTGCCTGGTACATCTAGTTCTTTAAATAAGAAAACATACATAAAGTGCTTGGCACACACAGGGCCTGACCTAATGTCAAGAATGCTAGCAGGGGTGATGCTGGGCTTTCAAGAATCAGGTAATCTATTTGTGAACCATTTCTATTTCTTCATCCTCTTCCCTATAATAAAACCACTCTTGAGAGTCTACCTTAGAGCTAACATTCTCTGAAAAGTCCATCTACAGCTTCACCTCCTTGAAGAGATGGCTCTAATTTACATTAAAAAAAAATCCACGGGGGTATAAAATATGCCAGGAACTGTCAACATCACAGATTCTCACTGGTAGCTGCTGGTATATTGTTAAATTTCCACTTAATTTTTAAGGAACACTAGAGAATTAGAATGACCCCAATCTACACGTAGTTTATGTACTGTATTTAATAGTGTAATTTTCAAATATGACAGGAATAACCCAGATGTGAAATGCTGAATCATTAATCACAGCTACGATTAATATTTCATAAAATCAAAGCAAGCCTATCCACCCCTCATGTCATCAGATTTCCATAATGTATGAGTCAAATTTAGAAGGTGCCTAATTTGAAAATACCAGATGCTCAGGTTACAGAAAAGAAATGTTAAAATCTTTCCCAAAGCATGAGCAGTATGATTTTTAGTATTCTTCTAAAATTTGTTTTGGTTCTATTAATCGTATAGAAATACCAATCTTTCCTGGGTAAACAAGAGGTGGGGGTGGTATAGGAAAAGTCAACTGTTTTTGGCATGCAAAGTAAATAGTAACAAACTAATGGTAATTATCACCTTAGATTCAACTTCAGGTATATAATTTGTTTTTGAGAAAGTAAAAAATCAGTTTCTTAAATAACAACCATCTCCATCTTTTGGACAGTGGGACAAACAAAATTACGTGAAATAAACACAGCTATATTTCAGAGAAGTTTCTGCTATGTACCTCAAGTTTCAAGTTCCATACTTCTATTATTTGTCCAGTGTTCCTTAAGTGAATGTTGTAGAGCTTACCCATCTATGGTGTAGTGCCATCCAATATAAAAAGAAGAGTCTCAGATACAGGCTGTATGAAAGCCCTCTGCCTAGCATGGCAACATCAAAGTGCCAGGAACTCAGATATTGCATATTTTTATTTCTTAGATTAAAATCATATAACAATCATACCGTTAGAGAAAAAAAGCAATCTGATTAAAATCAACATAGAGGCAATAAGGTGAATCTGTGCTTTCGAAAAGTAACCTTCCGAGTTGTTATCTTTGGAACACGCAAAATATACAATGGTAGTTATTCATATGTAAAGGAAATGTACATTAAAGATACCTCAAGAACAGCAATTTCTACTGCTGAATTAATTACTGAATTAACTCCGGCTGCCAAGAAGTCCTAAAACAGCATGCAGATATCCCTTGCCATCAGTCCATAGCTTTTAAAAAAATAAGCACTTTACACAGCTGTAAAACAGCTATTTTATAATAGCTCAGTGTGAGAAGGGTCACTAGTTAATTCTAGTTTTAAAGATAATAGCACTACATTTAAGAGTGTTAAATACTTGCTGCAAGGTCACAAAGAGAATCTAGAAACATCTCTAAGCCAAGGAAAACTTTCCCAATATTCCAGGGGAGGCCCTAGTTTCCTGAGCCTGCATCACCTCTGCACTGCGGGTCTCAGGCTTTAAGAACTCAGGATACTCACGTCATCTAAAACAAATTGGGCAACCTTTGAATAAGCCAGAAACTTCTTTCACAGCCACAGAGAGTGAGTTCTGTTTCTAAGTTAGGATGATTAGAAATACCTCTTTCGCATATCAAACTTTTTTTCAATGTATCACAATAGTTTGTCTATGATGAACTATTTAGTCCTTCACTTTATATATTTGTTTAGTGTAATTTTCCTTTGGCCATGTCATTTCTTTGATTTACAGAAGTACTTTGAGATAGGGAGAATGATAAAGCCGTGACATTGATCAAGATATAATGTACTTAAAACTGATTTGTGGAATTAAAACCCCTTTGTACATCTACTTAAATATAAATAAATAAAAATAAGATATATCCCATTAATTTTTTGTAAACTTATTCCTAAGATTCAAGTGAAGTTTTCATATAATGCTGAATGTCAAGTGCAGTTTTCAGAATTGAATGTCCATCTTTTTGTAAGAGATTGGGCAAGACAAACTTATGCAACATTTCTGAAATGCTTATTGAAAACTGGGGAAACTTTATCACCTGTATTTTAAGAAAATATATTAAAGCAATTCTTACAAGCACAACATACAGTTTTCAGAATTTTGTGAAGACTTTCCCCAACGTGGGTTTGTTGGGACATTAAAAGGTGTTCTGGGCACAAAGGGTTCTGAGATGCATCTTCCTTGGAGCACCAGTGTGTTAAAGCAACAACTTTCCTTGCAGCCTTCACAGAGTTTTTACATCCTGAGTTCTTCAGTCCATGATACAACATTTCTCACCTAATTTTACTTCATACCCCCTTAAAAATATTTCATAACCAGTGGTCCACAGAAAGCACTTTGGGAAAAGCTGCATTACAGACATGCCTTGACTTAATAAATTATATCTGACAAAAGGGGTCCTACTTCTCAGTCACTAGTCACCTTCCATGAGCTTCATGTGATTTGTGCTATGCTTTGGGCCTCCAAAGGATCTGGCTTGGTAAACAGGTGGCACTTTTGAAAGGTAGTAGAGGTTTACGAGACAGAGCCTAGTGGGGGTCTTCTAAGTTATTCTGGTTGGGCCCTTGAAGGGGAGTGTAGGACACTGGTCTTTTTTTCACTTTCTCACCAAGACACAGGGAAGTTTTGTTCTATTATGTGTTATCCTTGCAATAGGCCTCAAAGCATCAGGGCTTACTGCCCATAGATTGAAACTTCCAAAGCTCTGAGCTGCTGGAGATGTGCCTCAGTAGTAGAGCACTTGTCTAGCAAGCACAAAGTCCATAGTCCAGAGCCAGTACCACCAAAAAAGGAAAAAGGAAACATGGTGTCAGACTGTATATTATCTCCCCAAAGCTGTGAGTCAAAATAAACCTTACTTTTTAAAGCAGATTATCTCAGATATTCTGTTACAGCAATGGGAAAGTGAACACAATTTTCAACTCATTTTTAGTGAATTTTATTTAATTTTTCAAGAACATATACTAGCAAAATTTGTAAACCTAAACTGTTATTTTTCTTAAAATTAACTGAGCTGCACAAGCTGAATGGTGTCAACCAAGGTTGCAAATGTCTCAGTCATGATTATAGACCACTATTCCCTTTACCACCTGCTGGTCACCCTAAATAGGCCCAAAGGCCTAGCACTTTGGTTCCCCTTAACTGTGCACACAGGGTTTCTCCCTAGCCTAAATCTAGGCTACTTAAAAAAAATTTGGTTATTGGGCTACATAGCACAGTACAGCATTTTCTCTCCCATTCCTTTCTCTCTCTCTCCATCTCCTCCACTCTCCCTCTCTCTTTCTATTCCTCTCTTCCTTCTCTTGTTTTCTCTGAATGCTCGAAATCAAACCCAGGGGTCTCACATATACTACGCATACTACGCCAACACTATACCATTGAGTCTAAGAAGCTTTTTTTTTTTTTTTTGGCAGACATTTATGTCTTCTTCCTTTTCTTTTATGCTTTCACTCAGCTGTCTCAAGAGGCCTCTTTTGTTTCTTTCTCTTTTTTTCCTTCTGTTTCCGAAACCTAAACTGAAGCCCTAAATCTTGTCTGAAGAGTATGCAAGTTCTACTGGTTAAATGACTCTTAAGGGAATGGGAAACTGCCTGTTTTGAGTAAAAACAAGCAAGGTCAACCTGTGCTGCGAAGCATGGGTCTTCTCTGAGGAGCTTAGGAAGTCTCTTATTTCTTCAAATTACTTTCTACAGTTTAAGAAACCATGTCCATATTATTTTTATACCTTTTCACTATATATGTATACTTTGTTTTATAAAATATTTGGGATATTACTTTCCCAGGACCCCAATGGACCACTATGTCTATAAGAAAATGGGTGTTCCAAAAGACCTGCAATGAATTTCTACAGTGTGATACAGTCGGTGTGAGACCCTCAAGGAACGGTGACATTTCCTTCACTTCACATTTCCTACCAGGCTTCACTGTTGGGGCAGAAACAATAAACTGCCTGTTTACTTCCTTTGTCATCTTTCCTCAAAAATCTCATTTTCCACAAAACTAATGGACAGTCTTCACTAAACATTATATACTATCCTTAACAGTCAACTGTAGCAGGACTTTTCTTAGTTGCTATAAAGTAGTATGTACACGCAATATGCACAGTCACTCAATACTACAAAGACCAGTTTATTATTACAGAAAATAAGGCAGGTTAACTGGCCTCAGACACAGTCTCCTCACACAGCTACACATGGGATGGGCTTGAAATCGGTTTCCTTGTCAAAAGCCCGGCCAGAGACTGCCATGTCTCACGCAATTATAGCTGGACAAAGAAGGGGATAAACAGTTTGGCTTAGTGCCTTTTCCCTTGTCACAGAGGAAAAAAAATTATAACAACAAATAGCAACAAAGATTCATTTTCAAGCCTTTCAAGCCTGTCAGTCTTCCTGTGCTCTGGGGAGGATAGCAAAGTGATCACTCAGGATAAGAAGAGAGAGGGGGCGTCCCTACCACCTCTGCCTCCCACTGAGAGAGGGAGAACAAAGGACAGAAAGCACCTGAACCATCCAGGCTTCACAAGGGATTTTATGTGCAGTGCTCCATTTGACTTTAGCCCAGTTAGTGTTGAGTTCAATTGAGAACGTTTAGGTGCTATTCCAAAGTTCCAGCACCAGAAGGTAGAGTTGTGTGCTTGGTGTGGCCTCCCTTGTAATTAATGACATCTGCCATAGTGATGCTGAAGTGACTGGCAAGCATTTAGGAACTCTGGCGTATGTAATAGCACCTACACTGCCCCCAAACAAAGAGTGATTATTAGTATGATATATAATGTGGCATTTTAGTTCCAGAGTAGGATGAGCTCTTATCTATTGAGAAGCCTGAGTTTCTAGAGAAAAGCCTTGTAAAACACATAAACTAAAATTGAGCTAAAAATAAAGTTGGGGCTCTTCCACAATGTGTAATTTCTTCATTACGATGGAATGCAACACAGTATCTCCCCCTTGGGTTGCTCAGATTCAGCCAAAACAAATGCAAATGGCTTGTCAGATGACAGCTGTTTGATAAGGCTCCTCTGCAAGACCTGCATGCTTTACTTTTTTCCGTGAAACTTGGGATGAAAGGCAGAAGGCAGGAAGAGAATTAATGTAGCATACAGTCTAAAGGCAATGCTACAACCGTGATTAAGTAGAAAAGTTAAAAGGCACAGATTTTCCACAGCTTCGCTGCGTGCAACCCATCCGTGTAACAAGTTGACAGGCCTAGCGCGTCAGCTCCATCATCCCCTCCGACAGCTAAAACACTGCACCGCATCCCTTTTCAGAGAAAATTTGCGTCTGCACCATGAAGCGTTGTACATTATTTCTTAGCACTGCAGGGGGCTCAAGTCCATATGGAACCTTCACAAATATTACCACAGATCAAACCAGCAGCGTTTGGAGGCAGATTTGACATACCTATTTAAATGAACAGCAGGGGTCCTCGGGCAGCCTCGGGCTGTGCGGGAGAAAGCCTCAGTGGAAGCAAGAGTCGAAGCTCCATTACTCAGCAAAGACACACTCTACATTTATCATTCATTTCATTTCTGCCAGGGCAAGAAGCTCATTTGCCCAAGGTCAACAAAAAGCAAAAAGAAAGGTTTCTTTTTTTTTTCCCCCAAGAAATAAATGTACCTGACAAGTGGGGATTTTGTCCTCTGGGTTTGTGGAGCACAAATAAACAGCAGATAAGTCTAAAAAAATAGAGTAAATGGGCACATTGATTCAAGCCATTGAAAGTGGACCGTAGATGGGGGAAGCCCCATAAATATTCCTGTAACTTTAAAAACTCATATACCGACTAAAATAGAACTTGACATCGTGTTCTAAAAATAAAATGGATCCTGCCCTTTAAAATGGGATGCAGTGGCATTCAGCTCTTTTTCACGGTAATTTTGGAGAATTCTCCCAAATGTGCACACTATCAAACACAGCTCTTAAAACAAAACAAAAATTGTCCACAATAGACTAAATCGCAGTTGGAAGTCAAAGTGGAACAGAAACATTTTTCAGGTGTGGTTTGGACTCACACTGCATTAGCCCGTGAAAAGCAAAAACTTCATATGAATAAAAGACGCAAAGTACAGACAACTCTCAAGGTAAATTCAATGTCTTCTGGTCCTGCTAACAGGGTTTTCAGGGTTTTCTCTTGCTTTAGCCTCCAAGCATATAGGTGCACTATAATTTCAATTTGCAAGTGAAAGTATTTTAAGGACAAACAATTTCAGCACAAAGTCTATAAGATTTATCTTTATCAAATAAAAAATATATAAAACACTTCATTAACACTGCCTTACCTTGGAAATTTTATTTTCAGCCATTATTAAAACACTAAACTCTGAAGGGGGAAAACATTTGTAATATCATTAATTTTGTAGATACAATTCATATTTATCATAGATGTTATATACTTACATGCATTAGTGAATAATATGATTGTTTGCCAGTATAGAAGAGAAAATGAAATGGGCGGCCATCTTCTCCCCATTGGATTGCTAATAAAAAGCCAGACAAAAAGAAATAAAAAGATATATAGGTAGCCAACAGCAGTATTTAATTACAGTTATTGGACACTTTTATAATTGGCTTATCTTTTAAAATAAAAATGTACTAATAGTTAGAATTCATATTTAGTTTGGCATATTTAATATGCAAATATTTAGGATATTTAATATTTCAGACCAGCTAGCATAAACATTCAATAAAATACTCCACTATGAGAATGTCTTATATATTGTTTTAAAGTAAAAACACATAAAACACATCAAATTATCTACGAAGGACCACAAAGATTAATTATGGCTATAGAAACAATGTATCCCTGTGTTCCTCAAAAGGAAACTTGGTAGTCAATAATGTATTATACTCTACAATTTCAAGCCACACATACTGTAACAAATTTTAAAAATAAGAACTTATTTTTCTATGCCACAGCATTTGTTTCAACCTGTGGCAACTTGCCTTTGAGTTTAAAACATCTATGACAGAAGGGTCCTCAGAAAGAAGCTGCCTATAATTCCTTCCGAAATACAGGGGGTCAGGTTGACCCACTGTAACAATGAGATGTACAAGACACTATGTTGAAAACGAACATATATAAATAAGACAAGCACCATTTCCACACTCTCTGTCTACTGTTGATCTGTTTCACAAGTAACTATTTGCAGTGACTCCTGTAAAGACCACGCTTCCAGGTCCATACATGAATTGTTATCTACTTTTGCTACATAATATATAAAATATAATATGTAATATTTAGTATTATATAATATGTAATATATTGTTATATAATATGATATATTGTATATACATATATATATATCACATATATACCATAGTCAAATCTGTTTTTCTTTATAGCAGTATTTTCCATCTTCTTGTTTTCTTGTTCATTATTGATCCCATCACAGAGCTTCTTTGGACAGTTTTGCAGACTGCCCTATTGCCATGCCAGTTGATTACTGTACACATATTAAGTGTGGTATATGTTATGGGCCTTTAGAGGGCCACAACCAGTGTTCATGGAAACCACTGTTTCTACATCTTTGTGAACAGTCTTTGTCCCCATGGAGTGTGTATGCTTAAAGGTGTTGGGCTCTCCAGAACAATTTTCTTATCTTTTATTCTGAAATTTAGATATTTATCTGGAATTTATGTATGTGAGGTCATAGATTATTTAACCAGCAGAAAAGAGCCTTCTTCTTCTTCTTCTTTTTTTTTAAAGTAAGCACTTTCCTGCTGTGATATTTTCTGAATCATATGCAAGATACTTTTTTCTCTGGGGATAATTAGTATTAGGCAGACCCAAGAACTTTATGTGAATATACCTAATGGAGAACCAAAATATCCTAATGAATAGTGAAAAATAAGAACTATTGGACATTTGGATTGAAAGATAAAATTATTTGCCCATGGCTTAAAGATGCTCTAATCATTTTAAACACCATGTTTAAACAGTTTTTTTAAAAAAAATTAAATCCATTGTATTTTCCAGTAGCTGTTATGGTAGAGCCCTTAGTTCAAATCTCCCCAAAATAAAGATATCCCATCTTGTATATAACACACATATGCACACAAAACCATAGCAGATATCAGAACTGACATTATTGATAAGTGTATCTTGTTAGCAAAGACACTAAAATTTGAAAAACTTGTCTTAGAAATCACAAAATCTGACATACACTCCTGCTGGAGGTTAATATTCTACTCTGTTTCACTGTTCTGTTTATTCTGTATCACAACCACCATTGTACCCATCAGAACTTTCTGCTGCATTTTGACATCGGATAGAGCAAACTCCCTACCTTATTCTTTTTAAGAATTTCCTAGGGTTTCTTGAAACTTAACTTGTAAAATGATATTGATAATTTATAATTCTGAAAGAACTTTTGGAATATTGTCTTCCATTACAGAAACATGTAATATGTCTTCCAAATATTCAGATTTTCACTTCTGGTTTTCAGTTTTTGTTTTCTATACAAATCTCTTATTCTGTACTCTTTATTGGTATTGCAAATGATTTAGTTACTTTGTTGCTCTTGATACTGCCTCTTCCCATTTAGTTAATTATGAACAGATTTCAAAAAAGACAATATTAATTATACAAGTATGTACTGTTGCTATAAGGATTACATGTTGACATTGCTTGGTTAGAGGAAAGGTGGGATTTCTAGCTCTTTCTAGCTCTTACAGGGCTACCTCGATGAAACAGTACTGTCTGCTCTTCTTAGAAACAAACCTAAGTAGTAATACATGACACACATATGACAAGAAGTGTTGCATGTTCCTATAATAGAAAACAATTATTCCAGAGCTTCTTTCAAAATTATAAACTGTCAATGTCATTTTATAAGTTAAGTTTCAAGAAACCATGGGAAATTCTTAAAAAGAATAAGGTAGGGAGTTTGCTCTGTAGTGTTTTTAGCTGCCTTTCTATCCCAGTCAAACCTGGGCTGATACAGGTCATCTACTTCACTCTTTTCACCATTTGTCCATAATGCCTAGTATGGCTCTCACAGTTTATTTAGAAACTCTATGATAACTATTTGAACTGTTTCTAATTTTTCTTGACATATATTAAAATTTTCTTATCTTCTGGCCAAGGAATCAGCCTCTTTGTTATTATTATTGTAAAGGAATTAGTTCGGGTCTGACATTTTCAAATGTTTAAAGGCTTTTTTTCCCTTTTACATATTGCTTTCCTTTAGTCCATTTTCCTATTCAGGCTTTTCTGTTGTTAATATATGTAAAAAATATTTATTTTAGGTTTCAAGCCTTTGTCACATTTAATTTTTTTTTTTTTTTGGTCATGGGGTCTGAACTCTGGGCCTGGGTGCTGTCCCTCAGCCTTTCAGCTCAAGGATAGCGCTCTACCCTTTAAGCCACAGTGCCACGTCTGGCCTTTTCTGCTTATGTAGTGCTGAGGAATTGAACCTAGGGACTCATGCGTGCAAGGCAAGCACTCTACCACTGAGCCACTCTCCCAGCCCCAAATTTTTCTAATGTCTTTTTGTCAAAGCTTTTACCTTTGCAGTAGTTTGTCATCTTTGTCTTTTTTTGTGTGGTTTAATATCATTTAAAAAATAATGAGGGCTGAATATCTATCTATTCCTGTATACTAGCCACCTTACTTCTGTTCTGGAGTTTAAATTTCTTAATTCCATATCATACAGTGACTTTGTAAAGTTTAACCCAACTCTATCATTTGGACACAATCTACTTTGTAACATTCCTTGAAACAGATTAAAAGGGACACATGCACATACATCTGGCACATGTAACTATATATATTTATACAGCTTGGATTCTGTGTTTTTCAAAGTGGTTCTGCAAAATACATAAAGAATGAGAAAGGCAGCAATTTATTTTCTGTCAGTATCACAGTTCTGTTGCCTGTATCATCATTACACTCCAGTGTATGACCATTTCATCATGTGTGGTGGACACTGATGTCACTGATAGGCAGGATGCTAATTGGTTTCCACATAGTCAGCAGTTCAGCCTTTAACTACCTGTGGTGCCTTTCTATGAAAAGGATCGTTAAAAAGTTTCAGAACAACTGATGTTGTGTTTTGGAATTCAGATACTCAAGTAATAATATTCTACTGAAATTTTCATAATAGTCTTTCCGATTTTTCACAGTTTATTGTTTCCAATTTCTTTCTTTCTTTTCTTTCTACAGAGCTAGGGACAGGATGTATGGCCTTGTATATGCTATATGCATATACACTATACTAAGCTACAATCTCAGCTATTTGGCTGAGACATGGTCTTTCTACGAAGCCAGGATGGCCTTCACTTGCACTCCTCCTGCCTCTGCCTCTCAAATGTGGGGGAGTAGCAAGCAAACAAGCAAGCAACACTTGATACTGTATCAGAGGACTCTTCCTAATTTCTTTAAGGTTCTTCTTGGTGTTTCTTTGTTTAGTCTACACTGTTTTTTCCTACTTTCTACTTTTTGGTGGGGTGAAAGGTCTAGGGATTGAACCAAGACTTGTACTTCTAGGCAGGAAGAAACTACTCCTAGAACTCTAGTTTTGGTCCCATAATTTTTTTTTTAAGTTACACTGGATAAGATTTCTAAAACAATACTGAATAATGAGGTACATGTGTACATAACCTTTGTTGTTCCTGAATGTAACAATTAAAAAATGACGAATTTAAATTTCAATTCATTTGTTTCTTATGATAGCCTTTCTCAAATTAATGAAGGTTCTTATTTCTAGTTGTTGTTGTTGTTGTTGTTTTTTACAAAACAATCCAAATAAAACCAAACAACAACAAAAAATGCTCAACTTTGTTAACTGATTTTGTGTTTTCTCTCTGGAAATACTCTCCCTTTAACTCACAGAGAAAATTACATTAATATTAACTTCCTAATGTCAAACCATTCTTATGTTCCCAGGGAAAAATGCTCTCTAGTATATTTTCTTAATAAAATGCTTTATTTGGTTAATTTGATATAGGCTTCTTTTCTAAACAATTCTTCTCTGGACTTGATAATTATGTGAGCCTTAAAGCAAATTTAGAAGCCTTTACTTGTTTTCATCTGCATCTTGGAACTGGCAAGACTTAAGTTCAGGTCTCTTTCATAGACCTCTGATCTTGGGCTTCTCTGGCTTTTCGTCCAATCAGCATTTTCCTAAGTAAGACAATTGTGACATCTGCATTATTCTCTAAGCTACCTGTGTAAGAGTTCATGGAGTTGGCGGCCGCACATATATGTTCTGAGGTAGAGCCCTTTGGCCTTTCTACATGCCCTTCCTGGCTTTGTGTCCTTAGTGAGTTAAACTCTGCTTTTCATTTCACATCTATAAAGTAGAGGAAAGAATAGTAAGTAGGTGATTAGTGTGAAGGTTTTGGGTTAGCATATGTGAATCACTTTGAAGTATGCCTATTCTTTTCCACATTCCAAAAAACTCTAGCTGTTATTACATGAGAGGGTTCTCAAATTAACTACAATAAAGTTACTCATAACTTTCTTATATTTTAAATATTCTCTAAATATTATGTTAAATTTTTATTGTTGGGCTGGGACTAGATCTCAGAAACAGTATTTGTCTAGCATAGAGGAGGCCCTGAAATTACCAAAATAAAATAAAACTTAATGTTGTTCTTTTTCTCCTTTAGCAAATCTGCCCCATGTTCACTGATTTCATTGGCTTTTTTCAAAGGAATACTTGGATTAATTACCATATTCATTCTTCAAATTTGTTCATTATGTACATCAATTTAGTTTTCCCTGAACTGAACACTTCTGAAAACTCAGTGCTTAGTTCACTTATTGTCAGTCTCTCTTAATTTCTAATAATGTATGTTTGTCTATGCAGCATACAGTGGCCATACCCCATTAGATTTGACAGGAACTATTCTCACTGTCATGGGCTTCTAAATACTCTATAAACTCGATTTTTATTTTGTCTTTAATACAACCTGGCTTCTATTGATTTTAAGTGAGAAAACTCAGATAGGATTTCTACTGTTTGGGTTTTGTTAAAATTTTTATGACCTATTTCCTCATAATTCTATTAACATTCCACATGCATTTCCATAGAAATGTATTCTTTGTATTTGTATATGTAGCTATAAAATCATGCTGTGTTATTCAAATTCTTTATAGCCTTAGTTAACGGCTTTGCTTTATAACATTTCAATAGTAAATGTTTGGTGCAAAAAGGTTCATGGTCATCACATTCACTTAATGGATACTAAATGTTTGGTGCAAAAAGGTTCATGGTCATCACATTCACTTAATGGATCCTAGGTTTTATCCATATAAATTAGCATTCCTGTCTCATTGAGCCGCTCCCCATCCTCTTTGAATTCCATATTGTCTCACAGTAGAGCTCCTTCTTGTTTCTGTCATTAATCTGGTGTATAGCTTCATTTTTCCCAGTATTTTCTTTTTCTTCTGCCAGTTGCAGAGCAGGGTTTTCATGTTAACTCAATTTAGAAGCTTCCATCTTTCAATAAAGTGGTTAAACCTTACAAGTATCACGGTCCATTTATTGAACCTAAAGTTCAGTTACTATTTCAACTTACAAAGATCTGTTTGTCCTACACTTACAATGTACAGTAAAATATTTGAATAATTCTATAGGAGTATTGCTTAATTTAAAAAAATTATATATTTTCAAAATGGCACGTGAACAGTGTGGGAGGATAGACAAACCCCGTCAGTTGTTACATTCTAGCTGCTTGTAACTAGGTAAATCTAATACTGTAAAACTAGTCTCAGAAGGGCAACTGAGTCACAACTAGTAGAAATACATAGAACAAAAGGTGAGAGGGATAAGGGTAAAGGTGCTGAAAAGTTGAAAAAAAAGTTTAAAAAAAAAGTTGAAAGAAGTTTTTCAACTTTTCAGCACTAGTAAAAAAGACTGAAAGCACTGCCATTTACCAACATTTATAGGAATGCCACTAGGAGCAGATTATTGAGCCTTGTGTTTATTACAATTATGCTCTAAAACTAGCCAAGGTGGATTTTGGGGTATTGCCTTAATTTATTTCCCCAATAAGTTGATGTGATGTATTTTGTAATTATCATGTCTAAGAATGAAGGAAATAAAGACTGAGGAAACAGGAAAGACATGAATAGGTTAGACAAAGCCATGGGGCTTGAACTCAGGGCTAGGTGCTGTCCCTTAGCTTTTTTGCTCAAGGGTAGCACTCTCTACTTTGAGCCACAGGTCCACTTCTGGTTTTCTGGTGGTTAACTAGAGTTAAGAGTCTCACGGATTTTCTTGCCCAGGCTGGCTTTGAATCGTGATCTTCAGATCTCAGCCTCTTGAGCAATTAGGATTACAGGCATGAGCCACCAACATCTGTCTCATAAAAGTTGTTTCTAAGGTTAAAGTAAAGCTGTAGAACACTCAGTTCTGAACAGAACTACAGCTGAGCAGAAATACTCACATAAAACAAAATTTCTATGGATGTACCTGTACTCTTTCCAATCTCTCTGAAGCATTCTGAGCACCCAGTCTGTTCAGACACTCTATCTATGCTGCCCAGCTACACATTATTTAACCCTAAGTGGGAGTATTATAATTTCATGTTTTCTTTAAGTACAGGACACATGAATTATGTACCATCTAAACAGATGAAATACAAGCTCAAGCAGAAAAGGTAGTTGCTGCATCTAAGAAAATGAAGTTGAGTGTTCTAGAACGATTCTGTGGCAAGTTTTGTTTTTTTTTTTTTTTGGTCGGCCGTGGGGCTTGAACTCTGGGCCTGGGCGCTGTCCCTCAGCTCTTCAGCTCAAGGTGAGCGCTCTACCACTTGAGCTACAGTGCCACTTCCGGTTTTCTGGTGGTTTATTGGAGATAGGAGTCTCACGGTCTTTCCTGCCCGGGCTGGCTTTGAACCGCGATCCTCAGATCTCAGCCTCCTGAGTGGCTAGGATTACAGGTGTGAGCCACCAGCGCCCGGCTGTGGCAAGTTCTTTAAAAAAAAAAAAAGAAAGAAAGAAAAATAAAAAGAGTTGTGTTCATTTCAGTGTGGTTGAAGGAAAAACACTGATGGAAATATAGAAATTCTTTGTACTCAGATTTCTTAGTAAGTTCTGTTATACTCTTTGTTCTACCATAAGGAAATCGAAAATAAGAAATGCTGACCCATCAGTATCACGGTCATATGAAACAACACACACAAACTTAAAAATCCCTCCAGGGACAATATCACAGCTGATGAACTCATCTAAGTTTACATTTATTTTTAAATGGCCTTTACAATGAATACAATTTTTACCCCTGGTGCTGGGGTTTGAACTCAGGCTCTTGTGCTTGCTTGATTGGCACTCTACCACATGAGCCATGACTCCAGCTCAGCTTTTTGCTGATTGTTTTGGAGGGAGAGTCTTTACATTTTTCTGCCTAACTGTCTTCATACTATAATTCCTTGTATCTCAGCCTCTTGAGTAGCTGAGATTACAGCTGAGATTACAGTCAATTGGGCCCAGCTCCTAAATTAAGTGACAACTACCACTGGTCTGTAAAAGGCTTCTAATGCATTAGAACATTTAGTATTAAATTCTCTAGCAATTTTAAAGCTTGTGGGTTAAAAAGAAAAATAAAATTCTTTGTAAAAAGTCGGAGAAAACAGATGGCATGGTAGGAAAGATGGTTGGCTGCTCATCAAAAGTAACATACAGGGCTGGGAAGGTGGCTCAGTGGTAGAGTGCTTGCCTTGCATGAATGAAGCCCTGGGTTTGATTCCTCAGCACCATATAAGCAGAAGAAAAAGCCGGAAGTAGTGCTATGGCTCAAGTGGTAGAGTGTTAGCCTTGAGCTAAGAGCTCTGGGACAGCACCCAGGTCCAGAGATCAAGCCCCATGACTGACAAAAAAAAAAAAAAAAGTAACATAAGACAATGGAATTATATCACTAAAGGGCTGAAAGGACAAAGAAAGAAATCTGTATTCAGACAAATATGACTCTAAAATGAAGAATTAAAATATAAATAAAAGTTGAAAGAGTTGACAACAGATCTATACTAAATTCTTCCTCAAAGAGGCACAGAATGCAAGTAACTTCTATGACATTAGCACAGGCATAAGCTCTAACCTTACCTAACATGAATATCCTTTAATAATGAAGAACAGCTTATAAACTCTAGTTATTGGTTATTAGTTACAAAACGTTTTTGACAATTAGGACCAAGATAGCAACCATACAATATGTGAGCAACTGCTGATATAACCCAATACTGTAATAGAGGAGGGGAAAGTTTATTCTTTAGCAAACTTACCTCTTTGTTTTGGAAAAATCTGTTCAGGATGCTGTAAAATAAATTTAAAGTGTTATTAGATAATGGCTGTAACATATAAAACTAAATGAAAAAAAAATTTTTAAAGTAATTAAGGTAACTACCTTCATTATTGGCCTGGCTCGTTTCTCAAACAAACCACTTGGAAGAAGGTAAGTAATAGCTTTCTGTAAATAACAGACAAAGGTTAATTAACAACTATATCAAATAAACTCATTTATAACTATTATTGAATACTTATTGTAGACCAGACACTGAACTAGTGAACTAGTGTTACATTTTCACAGTCTCAGTTCATTATCTTTTGGGGGAGGGCATTACTGGCATTTGAACCAGGGTCTTGTGAGTGTGAGGCCGTTAACTCTACCATCCAGCCATGCCTAAGCAATTTATAAATAGCATGATAAAATCACTACATGCATACTCTCCCCTCCCCCCCAAACCCCACTTTAGCTTCTAAATTGGTATTGACAATTTTCAAGTGTCAGCTTCAAAGGTGTCACTCCTTCAATGTGATACACGAATAATCTGTTTGCAAATAAAAGTGAAAAGCACTCCTATGCAAACATCTATGGTAAAGTACTCAAGGCAATCATTCAACTTTGCCAAGGGCAAAGACAAAATCTTGGAAAGAACAGGCTCTGAATCTAATTTACTATGTTGGTCAGTTTTTTCATTATTGGTACAAATATCTTAGACAGTTTAAAGGAGAAAGGATTTATGTGGGCTCAGGGTTCCAGAGCAGATGTATTCACTGGGGCCCGAGCTGAGGCAGAACACTGTGCAACAGGAGGAGGTGGCAGGGGATGCTTATGTCATGGTATCCAGGAAGCAAAGAAAGACAAAAGGGGACTAAAGAGAAGGTGCCCTTCAAGGGCAAGTTCCCATCACCTACTTCCTATAGCTAGGCCCTACCTCCTAAAGGTCCCAGCCCCTCCCAAAATAGGCTCACTAGCTGGGGATCAAACTTTCAACACTTAAGCCTAGAGGGGACATTTCATATTCAAATCATTACATCCATCATGACACTCCTAATGTTTTTAGATGATCTTTCCATTTTCCCCAATTTTTTGGTTTCTTTTTTGGTGCAGGGGTTCAAACTCAGGGCCTTACACATGCTAAAGTCAGTTTACCACTGTCTACAACTCTAATCCTTCCAGGGGTAGGGGTGTGTGTGTGTGTGTGTGTGTGTGTGTGTGTGTGTGTATGTGTGCATGCTGGTCATTTTGGGGTTTGAACTCAGGGCTTGGATGCTGTCCCTGAGTCATTTTGGGGTTTGAACTCAGGGCTTGGATGCTGTCCCTGAGCTTGTGTGTGTGTGTGTGTGTGTGTGTGTGTGTGTGTGTGTGTGTGTGTGTGCATGCTGGTCATTTTGGGGTTTGAACTCAGGGCTTGGATGATGTCCCTGAGCTTTCTTTTCCTCAAGGATAGCACTCTACCACTTGGGCCACAGTTCCAATTCCAGCTTTTTGGTGGTTAGCTGAGAGTCTCATGGACTTTGCTACCCAGGTTGGCTTTAATCCATGATCTTCAGATCCCACCTTCCTGACTAGCTAAGATTATTGGTGAGAGCCACTGATGCCTGCCCAGTGCTTGCTGAGTTGTTAAACGATGTATACTCTTTTAAGTTTCTTAGTAGTGAGCTTTCTTGGGTGTGACTGCTGTTGTTACAGACCATCTTTATGCCCTTTCCCCCAGTAGCACAGGGGAGAGGATCTGAACATCCCTGGCCCTTTCATAATCTATACTAGGGCTTATGATCAAATTTTACTCTACACATTTCCAAATGCTTCTACCCCCTAGAAAAAAAAAAAAACTATTGCTCCCAAGTTAGGAACACCTTTTAAAACTTTACAGGTCAGACTTCTCCTTTTAAGACAATAACATAATGAATGGCACAAGTTTTTTTGTTGAGCAGTGTCAGATGAAAGGTCTGTAGCCTGGGATTTTAGCATCCTGTCTGAATGCTGAATGAACAGGCAGTACACTGGAAGACAGTGCTGCTTTTCAGAGAGCATGGGCTTCCTCTGCCTACCATATAATCAGGGGTATAAATTCAACTATCAGGGAGCCTGGCTGTGGTTCTGGGCCAAGTTTCATTCTCTTATTCTGCCTCTATTAATTTAAACAACAACACCAGAACAAACACCAGAATGCTAATTTAATAAATCAAAGCCAAAATATAAAAACAAATCCAAAAATAAAAGACAAATCCTCTCTTCCTTTCTTCCCTACAGGATAAAAAAGAATCTTTTATTAGGTGATTCTGAGACAACTGATTGCCAGAGAAAATAAAAGTGTATACAAACCTCATACCACATAACTCTAAATGAGTTAGAGTTTAAACATACAAAACAAAACCAGACCTGGACTTAACATGCAGGACTACAGAGAGAGTGCAGAAGGAATTTAAAGAGATACATTGAATTCCGTTTAAAAAAGACAATGTAGCTCAAATGTATTCACAAAGAAAGTGCAATCAAAACTACTGAGGTAGACTTTTCATCTAATAGAAAAACTAAAAGTTCAATCAATTGGCCACACAATGTTGGCAAGGCTCAAAGTCACCTTGGGAGCATCACACAGCAAAGCCCCTGCAGCGGAACTGCACCCACAGTTATCCACAGACTCACTCAGGAGACAGTCCTACAACACACACACAAAACAATCTAGCACAGGACAGTCACCAGAGTAGTAAAATAGCATTAAAAATAACTAAAATCCTTACACATAGAGGTTATCTGAACAAATTATGGCATATCTGTGCAGTCAAATTCTAGACAGTCCTAAAACAGATGTTGCTGTTTCCTATGCAGGAAATAGACAAACACAAATTGTATATAGTTATAGAGAAGAAAGATGCACAGGTATATTTTAGCAAACATATACACAAGAAGAATAAAACAGACAAACACTACAACTTACAGGGTAGGTGGAGCAAGCTGAAAATGACATAGAGATGAAGAATCCTCTGGATATACTATACCTCTGTCTACAGTCCAACTCTGAAGCATATAAATATTTTATATAATAAAGAATGAAACTTGCAAATGATACGCAAAATCTAAATAGAAGTAAATCTAATTTCTGATAACAAAATATAATTGCAAATACATCAGCTTTACTTTGTAGACTTAGTGTCAGTCATCTTCATATAATTCTGAAATACTTTATGTATATTATAGTCTGGAGCAAATAAGTAGACATAGTAATGTGAGGAAGGGCACCAAACTTTTACTGTAGAACACAGAAACAAATAAGAAAGGGTAAACTTTGAAATATTAAGTATTTAGACAAAGCATTATAAAGTCATAATCTTTAAAATTAATCCTATAATATTTATGAAGTATACTTCTTATTTCTGTCTCCTTGAAAGATCACAGAGCTCCCAAATCTTAGTTTGCAAACACATTTCTCAGTGTAAGGAATGAATGCAAAAATACCTAGTTCGAAGCCAGTTTTATTAGTTTGTAAGGCAGAGAATGTATAAAACGAGCCTGAGACATCTACCTATGAAAACAGGAAGCATTCCCAAGGACACAGGAGTCAATTTTAATGTGCTCCTCCCACTGCCAAGTGTGTGGCAATTGCCAAAGGTGGGCAATTTGAGCATCTAAAAGAACAATAGCAATGCCTTCCAACACACTCAGTAATTAGGTATACATAGATTTAAGCTGCACACATGTGAGCAAATGTGGGCAGGTACAAACTCTCTTTCCCTCTTCTCTCCCTCTTTCTCATTCTCTTCCCCCTGCCTTCATCTCTCTACGACAGTGTGGGGCAGGGAGAAAAAGTAAGCTTCTTTATGGAACAATACCAGTAATAAAAGTAGAAAGAATGGCAGAAGAAAACCTTTACAAGTTACAAGTGAGTCATCATCAGGCAACAGTGCTAAAAGATGCTAAAGCCACAGGCTGAAAGATTCTCAGGAAATGAAAATTTTACATGGACTCAAAATATTATCATACAGATTACTTAATGGCACAAGGGGTAAAGGTACTTATACAACATGTTCAGTGGTCAAATCAAACAAAGCATCAGTCATCTCATCACCAACATCAGTGGGATGAGCAGACTATGCGCCTCTTGGAATGGTGTTATAAGGAGCACCCAGTGGCACCTAAGTAGTGGGTTTTTGTTTTTTGGTTTTTTTTGTTGGTCATGGGGCCTGAACTCTGGGCCTGAGCGCTGTCCCTCAGCTCTTCAGCTCAAGGCTAGTGCTCTACCACTTGAGCCACAGCGCCACTTCTGGCTTTTTTCTTATGTGTTGCTGAGGAATCAAACCCAGGGCCTCAGGCATGCAAGGCAAGCGCTCTACCACTGAGCCACCTTCCCAGCCCCATAGTGGTTTTTTTTTTTAATACATTCCAAATCTTTTCTTGAAGAGTAATGGGCAAGCCAGAATGGCCTAGATTCCTTAAAATAACTGAATGGCTATATACATATTTTAGGAATAAACTGGGAAAATTTAAATACTGACTACATATACACTAATGTATATGTGTACATACATGTATATATATGTATTACATATATAAATAACTAAAATAACTAAGTAATATTACATATATGTTCACATACACGAATGACACTATAGAATTATTATATATTTTGGTGCTAAGTATATATTGATCTCTCTCTATATACATATATATATATATATATATATATATATATATATGGGAGATAAACTTAAGATACCTTTAATTTTCTTTTTTTTTCTTTTATTATGAAAATACCGTACAGAGGGGTTACAATTACATGGGCAAGATAATGAGTACATTTCTTATAAAGCATTGTTGCCTCCTCTTTTTCCCCTTCCCATCCGCTCCCCCCCCGCCCAAAGTTGGAAAGTTTGTTTTCGACATAACGTCTTGTACGATACTTTTAATTTTCAATTGATCAGTCTATATACAGACAGACAAAGAAAATGTGGCAAAATATTAACAACTTGCAAATCTATGTGATAGGTGCGCATTTATATTTATCAGGCATTCAAATGTCATAGAAACTTGAGAAGCTTCTAATAAGAAGGTATGAAAATTTTAGAAATCATACACATTTTCCCACAGTCAACTTGTCCTGTGAGGTCATCATCAGCCTGCAGAACCAGACTTGTCTGTACCATATACGGTAGTCCCAAGGGTACCACCTCCTAGGCAGGAGGCTCCTGAACAGGAGAAACACACACAGGCATGGAAAAGCATGACTCTTCACTTAGGGTACAGTCCTTACAGTCACAGGCATGCCAGGCCACTCATTGTCAAATGATCATTGAGCTATCACAGGCGTCATTTTCAGATATGAAAATTACTGTTAACTTAGGTGATCACCAAATAGAATCCCAGAGGGAAATGTAATTGAGGAATTTCACTTCTCATGAGCACCAAGACTTAAAAGAAGACACTAGGAAGTATCAGTCAGAACCTGAAAACAAAACATTGATTATAATGTAATGTTAGGATTTATTGGTGATCTCTGTCTTTAAAACAGAAAACAAGCCAACAAAGAAATCTGCTGGAAATATTCTGAAATTCAACTTGGAGTCTGGAAAACTGGCTTTGCCATAAAAAATCATCTCAGCTATAAGTAAATGAATACACATTGGTTAGTTTATAAGCCCTCACCATAATAAGGTCCTGCAGTATGAGCTACTATATGAAAAATAACAAGCAAATTAGGTCAAATTAAAAAAAGCAATCTTACAAATTTAGTAAAAGGCATGAAAAACAAAGGATGGATGGAAAAGAAACAAGAGAGAGGGACTAGTAAATAAAATAAGCCAGTTATTTGTACCTCAAGTAAGGAAACACACAAAACAGAAACCAGGTTCCCAGCATGCTGCCTGCTACCTGGACCTATATCACTTCCATTTGACTCCTATGGATAGCCTACACAGATTTCTTTTTTTTGGGGGGTGGGCGGAGTGTTGGTTGTGGGGCTTTAACTCTGGACCTGGGCACTGTTCCTCAGCTCTTCAGCTCAAGACTAGCGCACTACCGCTTGAACCACAGTGCTACTTTCAGTTTTCTGGTGGCTTATTGGAGATCAAAGTATCACAGAGTTTCCTGCCCAGGCTGGCTTTGAACAGCAATCCCCAGATCTCAGCCTCCTGAGTAGATAGGACTATAGGCGTGAACCACCAACGCCCAGCTTCTTTTTTTAAATTCTGAAGCAAATAAAGGATAATTTAATGAAAAGAATAAGTATGCTACTTTCTGGGTTTAACTCCTAGTCAGCACTCTGTTTGAGAAAATTCAAGCAAAATAAGGTAAAATAAGGTGATTTTGAGTGTTGACTAGTCCTGAGTTGAACACCCTCCAGATGTGTTTTAGGCAGAGAATTAGGTGCTATAAAACAGCAAAATCCTTACTTTCAGTACACTGCAGCAGAAAAAGAACAGTGAATAAGAGAATAATAATTCTCTTTCAATAATTTGCAATTGCTTTAATGAATCTTTGTTGCTTCATTCAAACAAAAATAACTACTTTCTACACTGCTAAATTTCTACTTTTCTACTCTGTAGTACTTCTACTATTTCAACATCAACTCTTCACATATTTTGAATTTTATCAATGAAAGACAATCCAAAAACAAATGTCAGGTTAATATTACTTGTACTCCCAAGTTTTATTTGTTTGAAGTAACACTAGCCAAAAATACAAACGCATATTTGAGAAGAAATGAAGGATCAATCTTCTAGTCTAATAGAACTTTCTCTGATGTTCTAAATGTTCCATAGTCTGCTGCCCAATGATAGCCACTAACCTATGTGGTTTCCTAGACAATTGATAGATGGCTATTAAGACTTAAAAAAAATTTTCATTTAATTTGATAATCACACATAGCTAGAGGCAACCATAAAACAGTCCTTCCTCTACAGTCATCTTTCTACCCCACCAACACAAGTGTTAAAAATTCCCCTTACCTTCACTAGGATCATACAGACCTAACACAAAGCCAGCTTAGGGGAAACTAGCTCAGTGGTATACACCCTACTGTATCACATGTGGCTGGCTCCTACATGGGTCTATGAAGGCATCATCACTTGACGTTTATTTATAAAGGTATTGTTCAAACCCTTCTAAATACAAGGTTGAACTCTTCATCTCTTCCCTTTCTTCCACTGATGGCCATTGGCTTCCTTAATCAATTTCTCTCAAAATCTATCAGATAGAAGACTGAACTTCCCCCAAACTTTCCTTGCTGACTGCAGACAACTTCATTCATGCTCCTCAAACTTGGCAGCTACTGCTCCACATTTGGAAAAACACTTCATTGCATGTAGTAAGATCTTCCATGAGTTGAATGGAGTCCCCTGAGTTTTATTACAATAAACAGAAATAGAGGCTGCGAATGTGGCTTAGTGTACAGTGCTTGCCTAGCATGCATGAGGCCCTGGGTTCAATTCCTCAGAAAAAGCTGGAAGTGGCACTGTGGCTTAAGTGGTAGAGTACTATCCTTGAACAAAAGAAGCTCAGGGACAGTGTCCAGGATCTGAGTTCAAATCCCAGGACAGGCAAAAAAAATTTAGAAAGTTCCAATATAAGAGAAAGCATTAAGCTTAATCTATTTTATACCAGAAGTGCATTTCAAATTAGATAATTATTATAAAATAACAAAAATAATTGGAGGTAGAAGACCATATTATATAAAATGTTAAAGATTCAGAAGTACAATAAAAAACAAACAGGTGAGGGCTGTAGCTTAGTGGTAGTGTTTGCTTAGCATGTGTAAGGCCTTGGGTTTAATTCTTCAGTGTAGTGAAAGAGAGGAAATGAGAAACATGAAGGGAAGGGAAATGGAATCTTTCCGTCTAGCCATTTTCCTCACACGTTATTCTGGAATATCCATAATGGCATGTTACATAATGCAAATTTCACGTATTATAATAGGTGAAACTAAGCCCATGAGAAACCACAGGAGTACAGTGGTGAGGAGAATTCTCTCTGTGGATGTGAGTCTATCTGTTCACAGTTCCCATTCTTTGATCCTCCATTGAGTGTGGCACTTACTAGAAAAAGGACCAGTAGTAAGTGGCCTGGTCTCTCAAGTATCTTAAAAATGGAAAATTGGAATTTTACTTCCAAACTATGGGCTGGTCTACTTGGACCAACTTTTTCAAACATGAGACTTAGTAAAAATTTATAATTATCTGAAATAAAGACTTTTTCCTCTTCCAAACAACCTACATGGAAAATCATTACTTAAAACTAGAAAATACCTAGTCCTTCCACAAAAAGAAAAAAAATATCAAAAGGTTCTAATACCCAAATATACAAGGAACTCAAGAAACTAACCCCCAACTCATGAATAAAGGAATCAATAAATGGGCAAAGGACTAAATGCAGAACTTCTCCGAAGTAAGAAGTGCCAATAAACACAGGAGGGAATGTTGAACCTCTCTGGCCAAAAAGGAAATGCAAATCAAAACAACAGTGAGATCCCATCTCACCCCAGTAAGACTGGCCAACATTAAGAATTCAAACAGTAACAAATAAATGCTGGCAGGGATGTGAAGTGGGGAAAAACAACCTATTGAACAGAAAGGTAAACTAGTACAACCACTCTGGAGGGTAGTTTGGAGAGTCCTCTAAAAATTAAACATAGAACTATGCCCTATGCTTCGACCATACCACTCTTGGGCATTCACAATAGCCAAATTATGGAAATTGCCTAGATGCTCTACAGTAGATGAGTGCATTAAGAATATGTGGCAGATATACACAATGGAAATTTATTCATCCATTAGAAAGAATATGATGTCACTTGCAGGGAAATGGTGGACCAAGAGCAAATCATGTTAAGGTGAGTTAAGCTAAGCTCAGAGAGCTCTTTGTTCCCTCTCATATGTGGAAGCTAGATCTAAAATATGCCTACCATGGTAAAGTATGTGGAGTTCTATGTATTTACAAACAAACCAGCTGCCTAAAGGACAGTAAATGTAGGGGATGAATCGAAGGTTTAAATCCTCTGAACATCTAAACTACTATTTATCAAAATGAATTCCAAGAAATGGAAACATGTTTTCTTTTATGTTTTGTTTTTCTTTCTATGGTGGTAGGAAAAGGGTGACAGGAGTGAAGATGGGTGAGCAAGTACAGTCGTTGTATTCAATGTACACTAGGTAAAAAATGAACTATGTAACTTGTAGGTAGAGACAGGAGGGGGAAAATGGAGATGACATTGCCCAAGAAATGTTGTACTCATAACCTAACTTATGAAATTGTAATCCCTTAGTACAGCTCCTTGAAAATAACAATATAATAACTACAACAAAAAGTGAAAACAAAAAAAAGACAATTGGAACTCAATGATCTTTTTAGAAGCCTTAAAACAATATTTCTATTTTTTTTGCTCAATATTTGTGTTTCAAGAGAGTTTTTCTCAGTGTAAGAAGCAGATTTTGGGCATGGCTTATAGTATACACCCTGGTATCCAAACACCAACAATATGTATTGTAAAACCATCAATACATGTGGTATACATACTAAAACAAATGTTACTGATGCTTTAATATTCCAGTTTCAGATTCATCCAGAAGAAATGTAAGCCACAGGAATAGAAAACAAAATGGGCATTTTCCTTTATTTAGATTATATTAAAGTCAAAATTTTATATGGAATTTAACTTGGCAAAATTTTTGATGTTTTAAGCCTAAGCTAATTTTTTTTTGGGGGGGGGTCCGGTCGTGGGTCCTGAACTCTGGGCCTGGGTGCTGTCCCTCAGCTCTTCAGCTCAAGGCTAGCGCTCTACCACTTGAGCCACAGCACCACTTCCAGCTTTTTTCTTTTTGCTTGTGTGGTGCTGAGGAATCGAACCCAGGGCCTCAGGCATGAAAGGCAAGCGCTCTACCACTGAGCCACCTTCCCAGCTCCTACACTAATTTTTAAGAAACTACAAAACACACAGATTAGGTTCAATGGTTGGTTGGGCAAAAAACAACATTAAACAACAACAACAACAAACATCGCTTCTTCCAGAAGCAAAGTTGGAATATATATTTAATAAGTATAAAAGATTCCTTTACATATTTAAGTATGCTTACCCTGAATCTCAAACAACAAAGTGCTGACAAAAAAAGAATATAAAATTTAAAAATTTAAACTAAAGTGTTATAATTTAAGGTTCAGATAGTTAATCTCACTATTAAAAAATAATGTTAAAAATAAATTTTAGGTTTTAATCCAAATACTGGTAATTCCATAGTTCCTAAAATGAAGGCAAAGTATTTGACTATATTCTTAGGCATAAGACAAAATATAATAAGATTGTAGGCTCAACCCAGGAGAAGCACTGGGTCAGGACTGCAATCTCTATTAATTAGGTATCCCAGCTGGGCAGTGGGCTTGCAGCTGTTAACTTGATCAATGACTTACCTAAATGTCATCTCTACTGATTCGCTTATAAATTACCAGCAAGTGAGACTAATGTACAGGTGCTAATTTATTTAAACTGTTCTCTACAGTTCTACATAGCTTTATAAACTGCATCTGGCACCTAATGTTAGCTGTCAGTTGTACTTAGACATGCCTGTCCTAACGACTCTGTTCATTAGAAGTGAGCACAAATTATGAAATATTGTGAAAAATGATACATCAAATGGAATGGGCACAGCAAATCAATTAGAGAAACTTCACACAGCATATTCACACTGAGGAGAATAAAACACTCTGGTTTCAGAATGAGGTCTATAATACCAATTAAAAAGTAATTGGTAGATCTCAGCAGTGTTATATATCAATTTGCTGGCTTTTTTCCTGAAATTCTATAGTAATGTAGAACTTAACTTTTAATTCCCAAATAAAGACATTAGTAAGCACAAGTGCAACTCTGTACTCATATATTTAAAAGAAATGTGTCTCCAACCTAAAATTTATAATGACTATATGCTTAATTCAAAAAGGAAGATGTAAGTATCAGTGGTCTTCAACTTTCTGTGTCAAGAGCATGATTCTAAGTAAAAGAACTTTTTTGGTACACTAAGGATTTACTCTCACCAGGAGCTGGTGGCTCATATCTGTAATCCTATCTACTAAGCAGGCTGAGATAAGACGATTAGGGTTCAAAGACAACCCATGCAGAAAAGTCCATGAAACTCTTACCTCCAATTAACCACCAGAAAACTGAAAGTATTACCATGGCTCAAAGTGGTAGAGCACTACCCTTGAACATAAAAAGCTCAGGGACAGTCCCCAGGCCCAGAGTTCAAGCCCCACAATAGCCAAATAACAACAACGAAAAATTTAAAATTGCAACAAAACAAAAGAGCAGATTGATTGGCCATCATTAGTACCCATGACTGTTGTAACATAGCAATGTGATCCAACATCCATAATGTTCCACAAGCCTCACTGCACTATTCACCTGGCTGTGGGGTCAAGGGGGAAAACTGATCCTGCTCTGCATGTGATAATCAACACACTCTGGGAATTAGTTCTTCACAGCTTTCAGACACACAGACTCTTGCTACTCCTTTCCACTGTATGACAAAGCCCACACAGCTCAATGTCACATCTGGCAAATTACTCTAACAATACTGATAGAACCCAAAATAGCTTTTACATACTCATCAACATTTAGCAGTAACCTGTGAAAAGCTGTGGAACAGAACTCCTGAACCTTAGCATTAAGATCTATTTTCAAAAGATTTCATACTTTCAAACTACTTTTCCTGAAACAGTTCATACACTATTAATTGTTAAGAATACCTGCTTTTTATCTGATAGACCTTCTGACAGTTATCAGTAGCATTAGAGTAGTTTACTGGATAAGAGCAATGAGTAAATTATTTTCAATATAACTGAAGGAATTAGGCAACACTAAACTATTATTCTGAATCAGAAAAAATACCTGCCAATAACTTTTGTTAATTTTTATTATACAAACTAAAAATAGTTTTCATATAAATTTAATAAAAGACTAAGCATTTAATATAGCAAGATAATTTTTTAAAATTCCAGATCCTGCATTTTTAATAATAATAAGCTTTCCAAATATTGTAAATAAGTACCAGTAGTAAAATAAATACCAGTAATAAAAAAGAATTATTTTTACTCAGAAATGTTATCCATAACATTTCATTTTTATTTTTACTAAGACTCTCTATGCTCTTCCAAACTCCTCATTAAAGAAATATTTTGCACAAATTCATGCATAAATTAGGTATGGTATACAAAGTGAGGCCAGACTTCGATTCAAATTCAGTTCTCTGAAATAAAGTTGTAAACCCTGAAACCAATAAAAAAAAAAAAAACACTTATGAAGAGCTACAATAGCTGGCATAAATTCATGGATTTTGCCTGGAGTCCAAGGGCTCTTAGTTTTAATTCACATGTCTAACAAGTTTAGTTATACCAGAAGGCTGGCAGGCAGGTGAGAGCGATTAAAGACAGACACACCACACAAGACTTCTTGACAGTAAAAGATGACAAGAATCAGTATTCAAGCATCCATGGTCCATTCAGTACAGGCACAAATGTGTACTACCAGCCATGGCCAGGGTTTAACAACCACAGTGAGAACAAAAATCTTAAGGTACTTTTAGTTAAAATATATTCACCATACTAAGGAAAGACAGGAGAGAGAAGTTTATTTTAGAAAATGTTTCTCAAAAGATTAACCTTGGAAAACGGAACACAGTCTTTGGATAAAGAGGTATCTTCTATTTCCTTGGTATTCTTAACAATTTAAAAAAGATGCCTACCTCCAGAGGTTTTTATGAACATTAATTATAATGCTATATACTAGGTTCCCTGTTAGCATTTCACAGACATACAGCCTTTTAATATATGGTAGAAGTCTTATTACTAATCATAATTAAAAACACCTTTCTTATACCTGAAAAATTCACTTCTTTGAAATATCTAATTTCCTAATTGTACTAAGTAAGAGTTACTCTGCTTAATTTTAATTTATCTGCTAAAGTCAAACATTTTACAATAAAACATTATAACTTCCAAATAGGTAACTGCAAAGAGAGGTTAAAATGTATTTTTATTATTTTGGATAAATGGTTTTTGTCTTTGGAAGTAATGAAGTGTATTTTTTTTTCAGCATGGAAATCTAAATAAGACTTGTCACCTGCACTGCCTCTCCTAGTTCACAGATATAGTCAAAATTCTTATAAAAAGAATAGTTGCAAAAACAAATGAGCAGGGAAGTATAATGGGTATGTAATTGTAACGCTTCGGGAAGTGCCGGTTGTTACTGTCCTTTGGCTTTTACATCTCCTCAGATGCCGAGGGAATCCATTAAAATTAATAAAATGCCAAAAGAGTTAATTGATATAAAATGTGAGACCCAGTGAAGCTGATCAATCACTTGCAGCAAAGTCTAGCGTGGCAGAATTATGTCACCAGTGTCAAGGAAAATGGCGCACTCACTTCCATATGGGCTTTTAGATTCCAAGCAAGGTGAGGCATATCACCCCACAGGAAAGGCAATCTCCCCTTTAAGCTGATCAACGGTAAATCAATGTACTCAACAGCGGTGCTGGTGATTCTCCCAGCATTCAGCCTCAGGAGGCATGAAAGATTTGTGTGACAAAGGCAATAACAGATAGGGAATGATTCTGGTTATGGTAGACTGTGCTTATTATTGCTGATAGTGATAAGCACAGTAACACATTGTATTCATCTCCTACTGCTAACTCATCCTGAGGTAGGCAAGCAGATACTATTATATCAGAGGGGAGAAAATCAAGTGGCAGAGAGCTGTGACCTGCTCAACGCCATGCTTGTGACACTAAAAGGAATCTTCTAATCCCAGGTTCTACATCTTTCTATGGCACTTCAACTGCAATGGATTTATTAAAAACAATATTAATTTAATAATAAGGTTCTATATGATCTATATTTACAGTATCCTTTCAGATTTTTCAAAGTAATATTAAAAGGATAATGTGGATACTGTAGACACTATAACAAGACATTTGAAGAGATTTTAGTATATAGGAAAATTGTTTCAAATCTTAAAACAATTTTGCAATGAATATATTTCATAAATCACTTGGGCTCTCATTATTTTAGCAACTGAGTAGTATGCAAAAATCAAGTTTCTAAAATACAGAAAAAAATCAGTGGTTTGATCTGAATATAATGGCAAAATTATAGTAGGTCTAGACTTTTAACTAGGCAACTGAATTCTAGATCATGTCTACTCTGCATAAATTAAACCCTCAGAAAATAATTTTAAGATCTTAAAACTAATATTCAATAAACACATGAGCAACAAACTAGCCACTCCAAACAAAAGAATTCATTTTTAATATTGTGTAAAAATATTTATTCCTTCAGATAGAAATTTGACTCTGTTCCTTTCAATAGGTTGATTATACCCCGGGTACATCCAAAATGGAGAGCTACTTAAGCGAGGCATCAGTAGCTCACAGTAAGGCTGAAATCTGAAGATCACAATTCAAAGCCAACCTGAGTGTACAAATCTTGAGGACTTTTTTCGCCAATTAACCAGCCCAAAAGCCAGAACTAGAGGTGTAACTCAAGTGTCAGAATATCAGCAATGAGCAAAAAAAAGCCAAGTGAGAGTACAAGAACTCGATTTGAAACCCCATTAAAAAAAAAAAAGAAAAAAAAAAAAAGGAGTTGGTAGGTTGGTGGTGGTGAAGGACCGGCTTTGGAGAACTGTTAACTCATGGACACACACAGGCCCTGAGGAGCTCAGGGCTGGGTTTTGACAGAAAACAGTAAAAGGAGGGTTGGGCAAAACAGTGGGGATTAGAAGCTCCCTCTGTTTGACTCCCTGAATGAGAAGAGTCAGGTTAACAAAAGAGACTATTTTGAAGACAGTAAGAGAAGAGCCTCAGAATCACAAAACAGGCAACAGGACAGCTGGAAAGCACAAAGAAATGGGAAGGCAACAGAGAAAAAAAAGTTTTCAACTCCAACTACAGCTCCCTGGGAGAGAAATGACAGAGCTACAATTACAAGGTAACAAAGCAGCAAAGAGATGGAACCACACTGCCTGAAAACGTTAAATCCAGTCTGGGGATTTGGTGTGATAGTGATTTCTCCCCTGTGGCTTTGGACAGCAAGACATTTGTCACTCTTTGTGTATTACAGGTAGGGCCCTCCTTGAGAAGGGATCAATTGCTTTGGAATCAAGAACTAATCATGGCTTAGCAAGCCCAAGAACACCATGCCATAGTGTCTGAGTGTAACACAGACAATGAGAGCAGTTCTAAGGTCCCCCATATCATGATACTACCTTTCTCTCCCATACGCAGTTAATGCTGGACAGGGTCTGAACCCTAGAAAATGGGAAAGTGGAGTGCTTGATCTCCAGTGCTCCTCCTCCAGCCCAGAAGTCAGTACTATATGCCCTCTTCACTTTCCAACAAATTTAGGGGGCCATTACTGGTAGCACAAACTGGTGCTTAACAATTGACAAATGGCTAAAGAAAATGTATCCACAATTGCTTATTATGCAACCATAAAGAAGAATGAAATTATGTATGACAATGTATGCAACTGGAGATAAATGATTAAACAAAATAAGTCAGAGTTATAAAGGCAAATAGTGAAAGTTTTCTCTCATACATGGAACCTGGAAAAAAATTTTAATGACATAAATAAAAAGGGCAGAAAGTGTAGGGCAGGAAACAAATAGGAGGATAGAAAGTTTAAGGAGAGGGTGACAGACTAAAGTATATAACACAAATATGGGAAAGTAGGAAGAGAAACGTATTAAAATTGTTTTAAAAAGGGAGGTGATAAGAGTATACAGAGGGTGTCATATGATCATTTGTGACCATATTTGTGCAATTAAATGCTATTAAAAAGCAAATAGTAAATAATAAAAAAGTTAAAAGCTAAAACAAAAACGTAAACTATCCACAAAGAATTTGCAAGGTCAGACAGTTTTACTAAGAAACTTAAACTGAAAATGTTAAAGAATTAATAACATATTCATAAAATTTTCCAACATGTGAACACTAGCCAATTCATTTTACAATGACAATATTATTCTGCTACCAAAAGCAAAGACATTAACTTAAAAAAATTACAAATTAAGCAGATATAGTAGCACATGTCTACAATCCCAAAACTGTGAGGATTTTGAATTTGAGGCCAGCCTGTATAGTTACAGCTGTCCTGGGTACATAGAGTCCTTGTTTAAATAAATAAATACATATATACATAAATAAAGTGCAATTTCTCTCATGAACATAAAGTTGGCTTGACATCTGAAAATTAACATCGTATTAGTAGAACAAAAGGAAAAATGATCATAAAACATGCAGAAAGAGTACTTGACAATATTCAATCTACTAACAGCAGAAAAGTTCAGCTGAAAAGTTAAAAAACATCCTGAACTTGATAAAAGGCATCTACCAAAAAAATCCACAAAACTATAGCTAGACATCAGATCAGTACTATAACATTATACTTTATTGTGAAAGAATTACAAATTTCCCCCTAAGGTCAGGAATAAGCCAAGAAAGTCTGCTGTCACTTTCCATTCAACATTGCTAGAAGTTCTAGCCAGGTAAATTAGGTAAGGAAAAGAAGTAAAAGCCAACCAGTTTGGAAACAAAGAAGTAAAAGTATTCTAAGTGACAGAATATGTATTCCTAGTGTTGTACTGTGGGTGACACATAACAGAAATCCTAAGGAATACACTAAAAAACTATGGAACTTAGTAAATGAGTTCAGCAAAGTTGTACATTTAATATCAACATGCAATATTTATATTATATATATAGATCTATAAATCAGTGAAGAATTCTATAAGAAAACAGTTTTACCTATAGCAGAATTTTAAATTTTTACTATTAGTGAAAATAGGGAGCTTGTATAAGTGGACACATCCTTTGGAGATCATAACCATCTATTTATTTAAGAAGCCATGCATGTGCATGGATCATGAGGATAGGAGATTTCCAAGTTTATAGCAGAGTCAGACACTGTATTGATCAGGGCTTAGTTATACTGGCTTAATTGCCTGGAACATAAACACATAATAGTTAGTCTTAAACAGGACACACATGTCACCTTGTATTGTATAGTTAGGATATCATAGGTCATTCTGTTTTGAAGGAGTGCCTGGCTCATCATCTTTATCTCAGAGTTTAGCCTTGGATCCATTAAGTTTGAAAAGTTATCTCAGTTTGACAAAGTACTTTTAAGGGCCATCCCATAGGGATGCTCTAGAGAAGGATCAAATGCCCTAGAGGAGGATCAAATCTTAAACATATTTCATCTGAGCCACATACAAGAATCCAGGTCAAAGACAAGAAAAGTATCCTAGTCACATGAGGTAGAAACAAGAAAGTAGGAGATGCCATGTAAGAGGAAAGTGTCTGAAACACAGAGGTAGACAGCATAATTTCATTCACCTCAACCTCAAACAGGAAGAGGAGACAATGGATTTCCTTTCAGTAGACCCAAAATATTTCATCCAAGTAATAGCACCAAAATATGCTTCTAGAAATTCAACGCAGCTAATCAAAATTGATCCTTACAATCACATGAGAAGAATTAAGGCAAGACACAAATTGATTAACAGGAAAGTTTATTGGGAAAGGAATAAACTTTCAATAGACTGATACTGGTGGCTACCAGTGTGAGAATGATCTAAAGTAGGATTTTAAAAAATTAGCCGGGTGCCAGTGGCTAACGCCTGTAATCCTAGCTACATAGGAGGCTGAGATCTGAGGATCGTGGTTCAAAGCCAGCCTGGGCATGAAAGTCCATGAAACTCTTATCTCCAATAAACCACTCAGAAAACCGGAAGTGTGCAGTGGCTCAAGCAGTAGAGTGCTAGCCTTGAGCTGAGCTGTAGAGCTGAGGGACAGTGCCCAAGCCCAGAGTTCAAGCCCCACGACCGACCCCCCCCAAAAAAATTAAGCTAACCAATCAATTTAATGAAAGAAGTGGCATACTTATATTGAAAACTAGAAAACATCACTAAAAGAAACTAAAAATCTAAACAGAAAGAAACATATAGGTTCATAGATATAGAAAATTTAAAATGGCAGTATCCTCAAAATTGATCTAGAGATTTAGCACTGTCCCTATCAAAAATCCTAGGTGCCACTTTGTAGAAAGTGACAAGCCAACCTTAAAATTTCATATAGAAATCCATAGTACAGAGTACTGTCATATAATACAAAGGAACTGAAATGGTAAGTTTTTCACATTTATACTCAACTGAATGTTGGTAAGAGAGACAAAAGGATTCCAAGGGAAAAATAACTGTCCTTTAAACTAATGATATTGGGACAACTGAATATTCACATATGAAGAATAAGCCAGACCCGTCCTCATATCATATTAAAAAATTACCTCAAAATGAATCAATGACCTAATTAGAAGAGCTAATAGTATAAAACTCTTAGAAAAAATGTGAGGTCAAATCTTAAGTATACATCTGAGCGGTTAAAAACATGCCCTACACAAACACAGTGTTCATAGCATGTGTGTTCACAGCAGTATTATTTATAATAACAAAAATGGAAATGATACAAATGCCACCATCTGATGATTAAAATGGTGTCAATTCAATACAAAAATTACTTAGTAAAAGGAATGAAATATCAATACATGCTACAATGTGAATAAATACTGGAAACATGCTAAGTAAAAAAAAAAAAGGCAAAAAAAAAAAACCCCTAATTGAGTCTATGTATATGAAATGTCCAGAAAAGGGAAATCTACAGAAGGAGATAGGAAGTAGATGGCTAGAGCTGGGGAATGGAAGAAGGGGAGAATGAGGGCTAAAGGGTAGGAAGTTTATTTTGGAATGATATGCACAGTCCAAAGTAGGTTGTATTTATCTGACTACACAACTCTGAACACTAAAAACCAATAATTTGAACATCTTAAATGGCATGTGCATTTTCTCAGTTACTTAGGAAAAAAAAGTAAAGGAAATAATAAAAGATGTTGTTTTGGGAAACAAGACATAAGGAAGCAGGATGTGCTTCTACTTGGAAAAGAAAACTCTGTAGTATAACTATACATGACAACAGGCTCACTATCAATCTTTTAAAGGGAACATAGTGAAAAATGAGGAAGAAGAAGATTTATTGCTTGTTTTTACTCTTGGGTTCTTAAAAAAAACTTATGCATTTTTGTTGTTGTTTTTGTTGTCTATAGACACTAGTTATTTTTCTTCCATTTTTCTTGAATGGCACATTTTTTAAGATATGCAGCTGAGCTGAACATTATATAAATAATCTGAATAATACGGGATGTCTGTGATTTGTGAAAGGAGGCCAAATGAAGAAAGGTAATTAAGTTCAAAGTTTAAAATCTTAAAACTTTTCTCTTTGTATACCAAAGACATGTAAGTCTTTTGTCTTTTTTTAATGGAATAATCTTTATACTATCTATACAAATAACATTTATATTACACAAGCTTTTATACATAACCTAGAGAATATTTAAAGTATTTAGGAGAATGCGTACAGGGTCCATGTAAGTGCTTCACCATTTTATGGCATGGGGTCCTATAACCAATTTCCCATCAATACTAAGAAATAACTGCACAGCTACATGGTATATAATGATTTTGCAGTCAATGACAAACCCCATATATTACAGTGGCCCTATAAACTTACACTGGATAGTGATGTTGCCAACCCTTCTAGTTTAAGTGTATGCTATGATGTTCACAAATGACAAAACCAGTTAATGATACAGTTGTAAGAATGTATTCCTATTATTGAGCAAAGCATAGCACTTTTTTTCCTATTGACTGAAAGTTTAATTAAGGATAGTTAAAGAGAAACATGTGTCTCTTATTCTTCAGTTGTTTTATAAACATACACAAAAAATGAGAAAGTAGAAACTGAGGAAATTATGAAGCAGAAGCATTTGAAAGAAAGCCATCTGACATGCAAAGGTAAAATTTTGACACATAATATAGAAAAAAAGAAAAACAACAAAAATGAATTATTTATATTTTCAGGTACCTTCTATTCCATGGTTCATGATTGTTTTGATACCCTTAATTGTCTGCTTGTTTAAATGATCTGAATTTTTTACTTTAATATTTGTTTGAACTCACTGCAAATAAAGGAAATTATCTGGAATTTTTTTTCTTAGCGTACATATTGTGATAATCTCACCTGCCCCAAATGGTTACTTTAAACTTAGTGAATAATTCTTTTCATCAGAACAAAGTTTATTTTGTTTGGAGGGATAGTTTGCTTTGGTTTTCATGGATGATGTATAAATTCAGCAGAGCATGTAAATCCTCTCTTATTTTCATAGTCTTCCCACTGCTTTGGTAGGTTTTAAAGACATTCACTTTAAAGACATTGGGTTGGAGGTGTAGCTCAATTGGTAGAGCACTAGTAAATGACTGAAGGAGGCAGATACCACGTTTGAGTCCTGGTCTCAGACCTATTCTGTGTAAACTCTCCTCTCATTGTTAATGCTTCTGTGTGATTTTCCTTCAGTATATTCTTGGCCAATAAATGCCAGCCTGGGTCATACGGATGCCTTTCCCTGGTATGAAATTTCCCACTTGTGGCATTGTGTTGGTTCTTGAATATTTTGGCTTTGGGGGTATATCAGATTTAGATCTGCCTTAGATGTGGAAAATACCAAGCTCAAGGCAACAGTAAGAGTTGCTATTTATTGGTTCGAGCACATTCTTGCTTCATAGATGGAGTCTTTTTGCTATGATGGAAGGGATCAACAAACCTATTGGGCTTGTTGAAATCTAAGAATTCTGCTTTCATGGTACCATTGTTATAAATAAATATGCTCTCCAAAAACCACTGGAGTCACAACAATGAACATGAAAATAAAGAATTGCCCCAGCAAGGTAAAATTTACTTCTGCAGAAGGGTGCACCACCAGCCAAAACTCTGGCAAGCAAGCATACCAAGCAAAAGATTTTAAAAATGACATAAAATGAGTCAGGCACCAGTGGCTCATGCCTATAATCCTAGCTACCCAGAAGAATGAGATATAAGGATCATGGTTTGAAGCCAGCCTGGGCAGGAAAGTCCATGAGACTCTTATCTCCAATAAAAATGACTCAGAAAAAGCCAGAAGTCATGCTTAGGCTCAAGTGGTAGAGCACTAGCCTTGAGCACAAAGAAGCTCCGGGAAAGCCCCCAGCCCCTGAGTTCAAGCCCCAGGATTGGCAAAAAAAAAAAAAGACATAAAATGTTAAATTATACTGTAGGAAGATGCTATTCTTCAGTGAAATACCAAATACCATAGGACATTAAATGTTAATTAAAAAAAAATCAGAAAAGCTTCAAAGTTGTTACTCTTAAATTCCTGTTACTTACTCTGGGATATCCAGTAAAAACAAAGTACTTTTGAGAAGAGCCACTAATTTTCTTACTACTTGAAATAAATCTATGTTTCAGACCAATTTTTTAAAAAACTTACTGAGAGAGAGGAAAAAAGGAGGGGACACAAATGCAGAGAGAAAGGGTGAGATAAAAAGTAATTTTTTCTGTAATCCTACCTATTCAGGAGGCTGAGATCTAAGGATTGTGGTTTAAAGCCAGCCTTGGCAGAAAAGTCCCTGTGAGACTCTCATCTCCAATTAAAAACTCAAAAACCAGAAGTGGAATTGTGGCTCAAAGTGGTAGAGTGCTGGCCTTGGACAAAAGAGCTCAGGGACAGTGCCCAAGCCCTGAGTTCAAGCCCCACAACCAACAAAAAAAAAAAAAGTTAATTTTTTTAGCTGGGCCCATGTGGCTCATGTCTACTTAGGAGGCAGAGATCTGAGGATTTCATGGTTCAGAGGCAAAAAGCCAGAAGTGGAGCTGTGACCCAAATGGTAGAGCCCCAGCTTTGAGCAAAAAAAGCTAAGGAGCAGTACCCAGGCACCGAGTTCCATTGTTCCTATTGTCACAAGAAAAAAAACAACTATTTTTGGCCAATATTATTAGGAATATATTAATTCATGAGAGAAATGGGAATGAAATCCTGACTGTAACTTTCAAATCACTTGAAATATCTATCCCCTCATTTTGAAAATTCAAGTACATATTTAAGTTGATAAAAAGTATCTACTTCTGGTTCAAATATAAAACTCAACATACTTTGTGTTGCTTCAAGCAGAGTGGCATCTCTGTTTGAACCTGATTAAAATTTATATAGAACGAAAGGGTTTATGCTGAAGAATACTTTCAATATCTACAATTTTAGAGCAATTACTTTTCCAGTAGAGTTCACTGTACTTACATCAATATCCTCTTGGGTAAAAGTTTCTGGATCTTCTCCCATCATGTTGGCTAAATGTCTCTTTCCTATGTTGAACTCTTCAATCTGCTTTCTAATAAATTCCTCTGTATACATTTCATGTCTCATGGCTGGAACATTTTTCTTTGTTGTTACAACCGTGGTATGTACTAGTCTTAATATCTAACAAAAAATACAAATAAAAAAATTGAAATTAAACAGTGATCTATTAGGCTACTGTCTCTAAAGAAAAACAAAAACAAAAACAGCTATCTTTTTTATAACAGTGCTCAGACCTTAGGAGTCCAGAAACAAAGTATAAAGTCCCTTTAAGAAAGTTGTTGTGGGCTGGGAAGGTGGCTCAGTGGTAGCGCGCTTGCCTTGCATGCATGAGGCCCTGGGTTCGATTCCTCAGCACCACATAAACAAAAAGAAAAAAGCCGGAAGTGACGCTGTGGTTCAAGTGGTAGAGTGCTAGCCTTGAGCTGAAGAGCTGAGGGACAGCGCCCAGGCCCAGAGTTCAGGCCCCACAACCGGACCAAAAAAAAAAAAAAAGTTGTTGTAAATCGAGGCCTACACAAAAGTTTACATACAAAACAAGTTAAACTCCTAGCATTTTTAACACATCAAAGCCCAAAATACCTGTGAGTGATACTCTTCTTTAAATACTATAAACATCCCTGTTTGGTAATGATTGGTCAGTGATGATGAGCTGTGACAGTTGACACATATGGAGGGCTATGCATATGCAGTCAAGTGAAGACTTAGGAGAAAGGGACACATCCTTGGTGTGGCACCCCCAGACTATAGGGTCACATAGCCTATGAGTTTAAAGCAGTCAAATGTCTTTCTTTTTTTAATTGTGAAAATACTGTACAATTACATGGGCAAGATAATGAGTACATTTCTTATCAAGCATTATAGCCTCCTCCTTTGTTTCCCCTTCCCATGCCATCCTCCCCCCACCACCCAACCCTCTTACCCCGCCCCCACCAAAGTTGTAAAGTTTGTTTTCGACATAAGGACTTGTACATCTCATTGTTGCAATGGGTCCAATTGTATCCCTATTTAAATGATTTGTTTTTCCCCTTCCCCTCCACAAATTATAACATCAAATACAGTGAAAGCAGGGATTATACTGTGGGGGAGGTACATACAAAGCAACAAAGAAATAATCTTATAAATGTGTTAGAAACAATCACACGAAAGAAAAAAAAAACATTTGAATACATATCTTAGGGTTCATTTCCCTAACATCAACTTAACTGACCCTTTCTGCTTGACTCAGACATATACTAGTTATTG
>NW_012267410.1:1473285-1474082 GCF_000151885.1 Dipodomys ordii
CCTAGTTGGCAAAAAGGCATT
Source organism: Dipodomys ordii (assembly GCF_000151885.1). Lineage (NCBI taxonomy): Eukaryota > Metazoa > Chordata > Mammalia > Rodentia > Heteromyidae > Dipodomys > Dipodomys ordii. The sequence continues at coordinate 1,473,307 of NW_012267410.1, forward strand.
CATATGAACAATATACATACACACAAGTATATGTACATACAGTCTATGTATAAGAATACCTCATGTGGGCTGGGAAGGTGGCTCAGTGGTAGAGCGCTTGCCTTCCATGCATGAGGCTCTGGGTTCTATTTCTCAGCACCACATAAGCAGGAAAAGCTGGAAGTGGTGCTGTGGCTTAAATGGTAGAACGCTAGCCTTGAGCAGAATTACTGAGGGACAGCGCCCAGGCCCAGAGCTCAGGCCTCACAACCGGCAAAAACAAAAACAAACACAAAATTTCGTGTGTGCGTGTGTGTGCATGTGCATGTTTGTGTATGTGTGTGCTGGGAGAGAAGAAGGAAGGGGGTTGTACTATATAGTGCCCAGGTTGGTCTTGAACTCCTGGACTTGAGGCATCTTGCTATGAGATGAAGAAAGGAGTCTCACCATGTGCCCAGGTTGGTCTTGAACTCCTTGACCCAAGCGATCCTTCCACCTCAGCCTCCAAATACTGAGATTATTGGCACTCACCACTGTGCCAGGCCCGTGTATTTAAGAAACAATGATCCTCTCTGAGCTACCTGTAGACATTTCACTAAGCATCATAGCGAGGCCATAGGGGCTATGCTCTTTTTCTTCTTAAGATTAACAAAGCGGGGCTGGGAAGGTGGCTCAGTGGTAGAACGCTTGCCTTGCATGCTCGAGGCCCTGGGTTCAATTCCTCAGCACCACATAAGCAAAAAGAAAAAAAGCCGGAAGTGGCTCTGTGGCTCAAGTGGTAGAGCGCTAGCCTTGAG
>NW_012267410.1:1474132-1481405 GCF_000151885.1 Dipodomys ordii
AGGCATAGAATCTCATTGTGTATATATACCACATTTTCTTGATCCATTCATCTACTGAGGGGCATCTGGGTTGGTTCCAGATCTTAGCTATGGTAAATAAGGCTGCAATAAACATAGTAGTGCTGGTAGCTTTAGTGTGGTCTTGTTTGTGAACATTTGGGTAAATGCCCAAAAGTGGGATTGCTGGGTCATAGAGGAGCTCTATGTGGAGACTTTTGATAAACCTCCATACTGCTTTCCAAAGTGGTTGAACAAGTTTACACTCCCACCAACAATGCAGTAAGGTTCCCTTCTGTCCACATCCCCTCCAGCATCTGTTATTATTAGAGTTCTTGATTATAGCCAATCTAACTGGGGTGAGGTGGAATCTCAATGTTGTTTTGATTTGCATTTCATTTATAGCTAGAGAGGTTGAGCATTTCTTCATGTGTCTATTGGCCATCCTTCTTTCCTCTTCAGAGAAGTTTCTCTTCAAGTCTTAAAGGGGGAGGTTTTGCATAGCTGAGACTTTAGTCCCTCTTTTCAATGGACATAATGAAGAAATTACTTCATAAACACTGTGAGGATTTCTTCTAATTTGGTACAATATGTTAACTATAGAAATTAAGGTTTCCTATCTTTTAAATCATCAGTAATTATATCTCAATAACTTAGGTCCTTTTACTCTATGGAACTAGGAATTTCCTTTCAAGATATTTGTATTTCGCCTTCACTGTGCTAAAGAATTAGAAAGATGTTTTCAAATGACATCTCCCTGCTCTGTAGCTGGATATAACTAGAACTAATCTAGTTGGCCCTGGCTTTTCTTAAATCTTTATTCTTGCCCCAATAACTCTAAATATTCATGCTTTCTAACTGTAGTTTTGGTAATGTACTTATTTCCTTTTTCAAAAACATAAAAATCTGTTACACATAAATAATTTACCAGCCTATCCCTCCACTTCCTCTCTGAAGATTCTAAATTAGGTCACTGTACAGAAATTTGTCACAAATATAAGGAAGAAATAGGAAAAATATTAGAATACTCAATTAGCAGTTAAGAATTATGTTCTTAAATGTTTCCAGGGTAATATAATGACTTTTCTTTCTATGCTTTCATGGGTAAGAAATGACCATTTAAGCTGGGCGCTGGTGGCTCACACCTGTAAATCCTAGCTACTCTGGAGGCTGAGATCTCAGGATCACAGTTCAAAGCCAGCTCAGGCAGGAAAGGCCATGAGACTCTTATCTCCACTACACTACCGGAAATGGCCCAGAGTTTAGGCCCAGAGTTCCAACCCCATGATCGACAAAAGAAAAAAAAGAAGAAGAAGAAAAGAAAAGAAAAAAGAAATGACTATTTAAACTGTAACTTATTTTTCCTTAAGAGAGCACAAAGGAGTTTCTGCTTTTTACGTGAAGTATTATAAATCAAGTTATATTTTTCAAACAATACTTTGTAAAGACAGTGAATGTTACTATTGGTGAGCAATAAGATCATGACTCACATGTACAATAGTTACCCCTTGTCTGAAGGATGAATTCAGTACAGTAGAATATTATAAATTATTGAAGCTACACTCTTAGTATACCTACTTTATAAATTAAACTTACTATAGTTATGTATGTGCTGGTAAAAAAATACAGGACATAAAGAGTTTGGTACTATCTGAAATTTAATACATCCACTAGGAGTCTTAAAATCCATCCCCTAGGCTAAGTGGATACTATTATAGTTAGCCTGCTGTAATAGACATAGCCTATACACAGCCAAACACCACCAGTATCAACTCCTGGCCCTAGTAGTTTTATCATCTGATGATTTTAATGTTTTGCAAGGTTTGGGTTTATTTTTGTTGTTGTTATGATTCCACATCTTCATTGAGCAATGGAGAATCTTGCAAACCATATATGAAATGGAGAGAAAATTGCTTTTCTACCCCAAGAAGTTAGGCAAATACATGAATTTGAGGCCAAAAGTTTAAGAGTCAGAGTAAAGGTAATTTTCCCCAAGTTCCATTGCCAAAAGAATGATTATACGTTTGAGATGTATGCCGGACACCTCAGGAGGCAGATAACTCTGGGCAGGCACACAGGAGTGATGGGAACTGAGGTAGGAGTAGAGGACTCTTAGAAATCTGCAAGAGACGTTTGCTGACATCATCAGAGTAGGGGAGATGGCAGAGATGATTAGTGTTAAAATAAGAAAAGTCTCTCTATGCAAAGGAGCAAAATAACATTTAAGTGAGGAAGAGTAGGCGGAAGGCTCAGGTGCTCTTATTCTTTGTGGAATAAAGGTGATGCCCTGCTGAGAGTAGAAGGGTAGGTTTGATTAAATTATACTTCATATTCAATGTCAATGATGCAGTGGTTAAAGTGCAGAAAAAAATGACATGAAAATATTAGAAAGAAATTAAATATCACTCTTTAAAGCATATTTGTGAACCAGAAGATCAAAGTAGATGGAAATCAACATATATTTAAATGCTTTGCATTTAAAATTTAGGCCATGTTAGGTGCATTTTTTCCTTTTAAAGTACTATCTATTAGTAGATAAAACAGTAGTTTCAATGGTTTTTCACAGCTTTTCTGTCTTAAATTTTACTTTTCACATTTTTTTTTCTCTTTTTCTTTTTGGTTTTTGAGATAGGGTCTCATATGTAGCTCAACCTGGACTCAAGTTTATAATCCTTCTGCCTCAGTTACCCAAGCCAGGATTAGAGGTATTCTTGTTAATTGCATAAAATAGTTTCATTGTAATATGTCTACACATACACACAATGCACTCCAACCAAATTTACCTTCTCTATCATTCCTTCCTATTTATCTCCCTGCTTTTAACAATTTAACAGGTCTTATTTTTCTATTTCTATACATGTGCATGAGGTACCTCAATCACATTCCCCCCTCTACTGCCTTCTTTCAACCTTCCTCCTCCTATTGGTCACACTGTCCTCGCCCCTAAAAAAAAAAACCTGTCTATTTTACACTGATGTCATCTTGAGGTTTCTTTTAGGTCTGTCTTCCACATGAGAGAATATGTGATTTCTCTGTCTGACATATTTCACTTAACATGACTTACAACTCCATCCAATTTTCTACAAACTAATTTCATTCTTCTTTATGGCTGAATAATAGTCCATTGTGTATGTGTACACACACACACACACACACACACACACACACATTTCTGCATCCACTCATCAGCTAATGGGTAGCTAGGTTGGTTCTATTATTTGGCTACCATAAACAAAACTGCTCTTTAGATTTACTGTACAGTGATTTTTATTCTTTTGGATATATACCCAGGAAAGTATAACTACATAATATGGCAGTTCTATTTTTACTTTTTGAAGACCCTCCACTATGATTTCCATAGCAGCTGCACTAATTTACATTCTACCAACAATATATAAGGGTTCTTTCCCCCCCTGACTCCTCACCAACATTTCCTGATGTTTGTTTTCTTGATTATAGTCATTCTCACTGGGATAAGAAGGATCTGTGTTGCTTTTATTTGCATTTCCTTTATGGCTAAGGATGGTGAACATTTTTTATGTATTTAAGACTATTTGTCTGACTGTTCATTTGTCCATTAATTGGAATGTTTATTTTGGTATTTAACTTTTGGCATTCTTTATATATATATATATATATATATATTTCCTAAATATTAATCCTTTATCTGATGAATAGCTAGCATGTTATCCCATTCAAAGAGTGGGCAGAATGGTTGATTAGGAGTAACAGAATGATTGTCTCTTGATTCTGCTCGTTGTTTATGCTGTGTATGGTAGCAGAAAAGACCGAAAAGCCAAAGCAAAGCAAACATAAACAAAGAACAATGCTAGGTACCACAACACCTGACATCAAATTATACTACAGAGCCATAGTAACAAAAACAGTATGGGAGTTCTGGTACAAAACTAGACCAAAGATCAATGGAACAGAAGATCCACAAATAAGTCACATAGTATAGCCATTCAATTTTCAACAAAGACACCAAAAGACATGTTGGAGAAAAGATAGCCTCTTCAGTAAATAGGACTGGAAAACTAGACATGTACATGTAGAATACTAAAATTAGACCCTTACATCTCTCCTTATACAAAAATTATTTCTAAGTGGATCAAAGATATAAATGTTAAGGCCTGAAACTTTCAAACAACTAGAGGAAAACACAGGGAAGACTCTTGGTGATACAAAATGCATTTATTTCTTAATAGGATTTAACTTATTCAGGAAATAAGAGCAAGAACTGACTCATGGGATTACATCAAACTTTCTCCATTTTTTTTTGGTGTGTGTGTGTGGGGGGGGGTCTGGTCGTGGGGCCTGAACTCTATCCCTCAGCTCTTCAGCTCAAGGTTAGCACTCTACCACTTGAGCCACAGCGCCACTTCCGGCTTTTTTTCTTTTTGCTTATGTGGTGCTGAGGAATCGAACCCAGGGACTCATGCATGCAAGGCAAGCGCTCTACCACTGAGCCACCTTCCCAGCCCCACTTTCTCCATTTTTTTAAAGCATGTTCTTTATATTCTTTTTTGCATTCTACAGGAAAAAAAAAATCTGTGATTTTTAAATTTGTCTTTCTGGCAATTTGAGTATATATTCTGCTTTTATTTTACTAAGGAAGCTGAATAAAATGTTTAATGTATTTCCCCTAGCAGCTCTAAAAATAACATAATACCCACTGAAATCTCACTGACCTGTTATGCTCACCTGTCATGCAATGTTCTGCTCTCCATATACAGCAGCTTCTCCTGGTCTTATTTCTTACCCTAGTGTCTATATTCTGTAGTTTTAAACCTTTCTTCTACAAGTTTCCCCTCTTTCTGCAGTACTACTTCTACTTACAACTAAAGTCACAGAGAGTTCCAAATCCCTATATACTTCTTCCTATTACATATATTTATGGTAAACCTAATTTATACAATAAGAGATTGACATAATGACTAATAATAGGAAAATTAATACCACACATAATTATACAGGTATGTGAATGAAGTCTGTTTCTTGAGTCAAGACAAATACATTTGTACTGCTGTTGATCACAGGTAATTGGAACAACAACAAAAAAATCACAAGTAAGTGGGGACTACTGTAGTTCTTTCATTTTACTGAATAAATATCCCTTTGCATTTTCCTCATTATTTATTTCATCCACAGTTCTCTTTCTTCTTTGATACTACTACATCTTTATCTTTCCAAGCAATTCCCTGTACACCTTTTTAAAGTTAAGGAGCAACAAACAAAGCATTAAGTGCCACCTTTTTTAAAAAGGTTTGGTTACTGACTTGAAGATTTGTTTTTTCCACCTGATTTAAAAATTTGAACCTATCTATATCCTATGGTGGTTGAGACACAGGTAGCAGTTTTCCTAATTCTAATATAAATAAGATTTAATATATTTATTAAATATTTTATTGTTGGTCATCTAGAAAGGGCTTTAAATATATCTCTAATTTGCCATTTTTTCATGAAAGCTCTTTAGAAGCCTTTTCAAAGACCTATCTATACAGCATTTAAGAATATGATATCCTAGAAATGAATAATACTTGTTAAATGTACAAAACTACTACAACATCAGTGTTGGCTATTGAATATATTTATTGAAAGTTTTGGATTATCCTAGCAAGTTCATACAAACATCTTTACATTCAAATAAGTCTATTATTCATTGGTATAATACATCTGTTAAATTAGGTGAGTCTGAAAGTGGAAAAAAGCCAGCTCTTCAACCAAACTTCTGATCGTTAACCAAATTTCCAAAGGGAATTTATTTGCAACTGTTAAGAACAATTCCTAATAACTTTTTTCTATAGGTTCTCTTTCTTTTCTTGTTTTTTTTTTTTTTTTTTAATGTCAGGTGCTGGGATTGAACTCAGGGCCTGAGCCCTGTCCCTAAGTATTTTTGCTTAAGACTAGTGCTCCAGGCCAAAGCTCCACTTACAGCTTTTTGTTGGTTAACTGGAGATAACAGGAACTTTTCCAGCCAGAGTGATCCTCAGATCTCAGCCACCTGGGTAGTTAGGAATACAGGCGTGAGCTACTAGTGCCCCATTTATAGGTTTGATTTCTAACTTGCTATGATGAAAGATTTTTTGTCAGACTTTGTGTTTATGGAACAGTATAGTTACAACCTGACAGATCTGTTTCTTTTAAAAGATAATCAGTGGGTCAGACAACTATAATTTCAATCAAGCATGCTGCCAAAGAAGCAGACACATCTTGACAGCAGTGATGTCCCAAATTTGGCCAAATGCCAGTGATAATATTACTTCATTGGTATTCTAGCAGTATTAAGGAGTTCCCTTTTAGATTAATTGGATAAAAATGAACAAAGAAGTATGTGCTACTACTGTGAATAGAAAAACAGGGGGAAAGAAGTACTTTGAGGAATTTCTAAAAAGGTAAAGAGTCACATTAGAGAAAATGTGAATAGAAACAACAAAAGCACTCCAACAGAATGATTACAGTAACCTTTCTGAATAGATTTATGCTTGTATCAATTAGAGGTCTTTGGAAACAGGCAGAAAAAAAAAGAAATTTAAAAAAAAAAAGCACTTTTAGTTTACCAAAGCAAAAAAGGCACTTCTCAGAATGCTATTAGGAACCCTCTCTCGCCTCTCCCCCCAACCCCCCCCCCGAATCACACCTGAAAGCAGGCAGGATCAAGCAGAAATTCCACTGATCTATATAAAGTCCAATGCAGTTAGAATATGGCCAGGAAGAAACTGTGGGATTTCAACGGAATTGTCTCTATGCTCAAGATCTCAAAGGAAGGACTGTTTACTGAGGCTACCTTGGATCGGTAATTAGAGCCCCAGATTTCAGCTGTTCTAGATTGTGTTGAATGAAAAAGAATCAATCAATTTCTCAGAAAACTGAATATTGCCACAAAGGTTAATTGGGTGCCAGGTTAAATTAAAATTGCTAAAACATGTCCACCATTTATATTAATTCCAGAAACGTTTATAAGGAAAGAGACTTAACATGTTCATTAATCAAGTAAAATATATTGATCTTGTTGGAATCATGATGAAAGCAAGCCAACTATCAAAAGTTATTGTTGGGATTTCTAGGGAAACATGGAAGTAGTAATAGATATTTTTAAAAAGTTATTGTTCATTGTTAGATAAGATAGTGTCATGGAGACTATGCTTTAAAAAGTCTGTTATGTGCAGGATTCATCTCAGGGATGCAAAGCTGGTTCAATATACGCAAATCAATTAATATTATTCATCACATCAACAGGAGCAAGAATAAGAACCACATGGTTATCTCAATAGAT